>NW_019724601.1:2422156-2473547 GCF_002891405.2 Cryptotermes secundus | reverse complement strand
AGTAAGTAAGTAAGTAAGTAACCCGAAGATTAAGACTGGTCAGGAGACCTAAACCTTACAGGTGATAAAAAATGTATTGACTAACTAACTTCATGGAGCTGAGCGCTTGAGGAGCCGCCAATTGTGCAACTACTCAAGAACGTCCCAGCATTTTATGGAACCCGAAGGTTCATCACCGTGTTCACAAGAGCCCTCCACTGGTCCCTATCCTGAGCCAGATCGATCCAGTCCATACCACCCCATCCTAACTCTGTAAGATTAATTTTAATATTGTCCGCCCACCTACGCCTTGGTCTTCCCAGTGGTCTCTTTCCTTCTTTCCTACCAATATCCCATACGCATTCCTCTTCTCCCAATTCGTGCTACATGACCTGCCCATCTCATCCTCCAGATCCCATGTCAATTTTCTTTATCTTAGGTCGTTTATCCAAAGAATTCAACTTCCGAGAACGTTTTATAACATTTCGTAACAAGCTGGAGGACCACCCATTCTCGGCTGTCAGCTACTTCAGTATATTAGCAGCTAGCATCCATACCTGGAGGCCTTCTCCTTCATCCGCAACCTGAGGACGCGCCGTGTCATGGTGACAAAGGACCCACCTAACATGGCGATAAAATGTATTAGAATTTGAAAATATAAATTGCATTAGTTCAGTTAGGGGCTCTGTGTGTGTTTGCAGTATACTCTACGGCTCTATGTGTCCAGTCCGTCCGTAACAGGTACTCTTAACCTTCTAGTCTCTAACGTCTTAAAGAAGGAGAAGGGAAAGTTAGTAAAAAGAAGGGAGAAAGTCAGAGTTTGGTCGTCTCGTATGTCTCGCGAGGTTTTACTAGTTCGTACGCCCTCACCCCGCCTCCCTAATCTTGCCTCTAACTCCTGTTCCTGCGTCCCTAAGGATTATAGCCTTTTCCCAAGCCTTGGCATAATGTCGCCGGGCCAAATTGTCTTCAACGGATCTCACATGTTAAAATAGCCGGTAACTTCAGCCTGTAAACGAGTGAGTAAAAATACATAAGGTAGGAACATTTATGGCCCCAATTCAAGGCATACTGTACAGTAACGCTGCAATAGTCCTGTGAGGGTTCTGTGAGCCACTGTTATAGCATTTGTGTCAACTTCATACATAATAGTATGTACTGTGAGCGAAGTACAAAGTGGTATATGTGGTAACAGTAACCACTGTACCTTAAAGGTTCTCTGTGTTGCCGTAAGGAGGACGCTGTGAGGCGTGTATGTTCAGGTTGAATCCGTTATAATTTCATGCTTGGAGAATCGGAGACTTTGCTTTCCTCAATTTCTGCTTAACTAAACATTGTTCCTCTGTTAGGTGTGCTTCAGCTGCCAACGTTGGACATATGGAAGATCTAGACGTAAATGGGACTACAAAACAAACTCCGTGGTTTTAGTCCGCAAGCGAACTATACCGATCGAGCGACCGCCGCTTATCGGCGAAGTGTCAACTTTTTGCGGATAGAGGGTGTCACGTGGACACCGCAACGAATCCCCACGGCAGTGAATCTCGGTTTTCTAGACCGGAGCCGCTACTTTTCCATTCAAGTAGCTCCTCAGTTATCCTCATGAGGCTGAGTGTTCCCCGTTCCAGACCCAATACTTCTCAGAAAATCTGGTAGCGCCGGGACTGGAACGCGGGACCTTTAGATCTGTAGGCAGGAACTCTGACCACTAAACCACAGAGGCGGTCGGTATAGTTCGCTTGCGGACTACAGGCCACGGAATCTGTTTTTATGCCTGGAATCAATTTATGTGTCTCAGGATATGGTCCAGTCCGATGCACACCGAAAGATGTGTTTTATTTAAAAGGTTACGCTAGTATCAGTCAGGAAATCCTTCCTAATGCCATCTTACGAAATCTGAATGAACTATCCCCAGATTATTTCAGACTTCGGTAGCTCCTTCAATTTTAAGAAAATATGGAAAGCTTAAGGATGGAACTATAAGGGTTGTGTGGTTGAAGAAATTAAGCATGGGCGCATTATGAACGCCAGAATGCCGCTTCCCTCACCACCCGCCATATTTTGTAGACTAAACTTGAACAAGACAAAGTTTCGGGTTCAACCGTCCCTGTCTCCTCACTCCTCGCACCCTCTGAAGTCTCACACCACTAGAAGCACCCCTTACCACCACCTACTATCTAGTTTCAGATGTGAAAAGGAAGTACTAAGGGTAGTCTGTGTGGGGTAAAAGACGTTTATAAATTCCAGGGTTGGACTTTTGAAGGCGACGTTGGTGAAAGAGTCTTAAAGTGCCATCTATCTTTAAGAATTACCAACTCGTGTTTTGTGTCACAAGACAGTTTCATAATTGGGTAATTTTGCGACAAAGCCAGTTAACTTAAAATTGCAAGTGGCAATGCCTTCAACCCAAATCTCACCAATTAATAACATGAAGCACCCAGCAGCAGAAATGAAGTCGAATATGAAGAAGCCAGGCAAAAGTTAAAAGGATCTGGGCCTCCAGTTTCCACCGTTGTCCCTCAACTGTACAGCAAAGGAACAAGTACATTCTGCACTTCATTCCAACTGAGATGTTCTTTACTCAACGTAAAACTCGCATTAAGAGGAAGGCCATAAACCTTATAAACATAATGTTAATTTTATCAAATTTAAATGTATTTTTCTAACTAAACACAAGCACTACGGCTATGAAACCTGCCACACATGTTGTATAGAACTTATCCACTCAAAATACCTTCATAGAGCTGAACCCTTCTTGAGGAGCCGCCAGTTGTGCAGCTACCCAAGAATTTCCCAATATCTTATGGAACCCGAAGGTTCATTACCGTGTTCACAAGAGTCCTTCACTGGTCCCTATCCTGAGCCAGATCCATCCAATCCATACCATCCCATCCTATCTCTCTAAGATCAATTTTAACATTGTCCACCCACCTACGCCTTGGTCTTCCCAGTGGTCTCTTTCCTTCTGGCTTTCCCACCAATATCCTATATGCATTCTTCTTCACCATTCGTGCTACATGACCTGCCCACCCAATCCTCCTTTACTTGATCATTCTAATTTTACTTGGAGAAGAGTACAAGTTATGAAGCTCCTCATTATGCAGTTTTCTCCAACCTCCCGTCACTTCATTTCTCATCGGTCCAAATATTCTCCTCAACACTTTTTTTTTGTAACACCTTGGATACTCTACTGTTCTTTTAGGGACACATAAACTTGAGTGTGCCAAGGGCAACGGGAAGAGTTGCAAGAAAATCATATCAATGTTTTCAGCTTGCATAGTATTTAAGAGCGGGCCTTGGTAGCTGTTTAGCCTTCTCTTCTTTCGTAAATGATAGCTGTTAGCTCTCTATACCTGCGTCCCTATCTTACACTCACCTTCACCCTGAAGATGGAGGCAGTATATTAATCAGAAATATTGGTAAATTTTATCAGACTGCAGTGCATCGTATTGCACGCGATAGTACTGATCACCGTCCTGTAAACACGATATCTCATAAATGCCCTATTTTTCTGTTCTCATACGACAGGTGCTCTTCCGCCAGCATTTCCCAAAGGGACGGACAGTAACACTCGAGTCAGCATTTAAATTCTGAATTTTTGATTCCAATATATACTCTTCAATCGAGGGCCGCGGCATAGCTCAAGCGGTTAGTCGCTGGCTTCCCACCGCGGCGTCCCGGGTTCGATCCCGGGTCTGGTCAAGTAGGATTTGTGGTTGACAAAGTGGCGCTGGGGTAGGTTTTCTCCGAGTACTTTGGTTTCCCCTGCCAATCTTCATTCCACCAATTGCTCCACAATCACCCTCACCTATCATCTGGGGGCTGGTACAATAGGCCAGAAGTGGCCGCAGTACAAGGAACTTAGTCCCACCCCACTGGCAATGAAAAAAAATACTATTCAATCCATGATAACGCTATGGGCTTTTCTCGTAACATCGAATTAAGGGTTTAATTAACTAATCTTCAACAATGAACAACAATATTTTTCTGTGGCGTATTTAATCCTTTTTTTTAATAATCTGAATTATCCAGTCACTTCAATTAGTTCGCCTATAGTGAAAAAAGGAATTTTTAATTATTTTAAAAAAATTTTATTCGATCTGGGAGTACTGATAGTTTTCACATTGTATCGAAGTGCGTTTGAAAACAAAACAAAAAAATACGGACTGTTCCTTTAAGGATGTCAATGGTCTCTGTGTCGTACTATTTTTAAAATTATTTTAAGTTTCTTCCAGATGAAATTAAAATTTCAACAACACAGCCCGGCTCGAACAACCGGACCACACTAAAGAGTCCTATTCGTCAGACAACAGAACCACGAGGCGGTAGACACTCAATTTCCTTTAAAGAGATGCAGTATAAAGGGCACGAACCAAATTGGTCCTAAATTTTAACAGTCTTTTTAAACCGCACTTGTAAATAGACTAATTGTTAAAAAAAAGTAGGTAAAGGTATCCCTGTAACAGGCCGTGGAAGCCCATAGGGTAGTGAGATGTTGAGGTTCCCACATTTTCTAGACAGTCGGCTCACAGATGGCGGTAAGGTTGTCAGCCTTACGCGCCGGTCGCCCTTTACCCCCAGGAAGATTCCTGGTACTCATTTCTGTTAGAGGCTGAGCCGACCCCACGGCTATAGTGCGGCTGGAAAGATTAGGTCAACTGGAAAATAGAGTGACCTCGCCTAAAATCGAACCCTCTATCTTCTGGTTTGTAGCATAGAGCCTTAACCAACTGCGCTACCGCCTTCCTCCACTGAACATGCCATGTATCATATAAATTGTATTGGTGTTCTTGATTACAAAAATATTTTAAATATTATAAAAAACATATAATATTCAAGGCACGTGTTGACAGAAAATTATATTTGTGGAGTAAACAAAAATTTAAATTTCGAAGAGAAAACACAAACATACGCTAGAAGCATAGAAAAGATCAAAGAAAAAATGAAAGGTATGTCGAACTTGTCATTCGGTAAAATACAGGGCAAAGTTCAAAGTTGAATCCTCTTTATTCTGTTTATGATTGGAAGGTAGAGCAGAAGGCAGTTATGAACCAACTGCATGGTCACGTGGAGAAGCACTGTGGCCTTACAGGCTGAGGTTGGGCGGGGGTGTGTTAACTCATTCGAAACGCGAAGCTTGTACGTTGGAAGAGCAGTGTGAGCTGCCGAGGTTGTGAGCCCCATCGTCAAAAATGACATTTTTGTCAAATCTGGTTGTGTTTTTCTAACGAAGCACAACATCTATGCTTTCGAAATTTGGCACGAATGTAGTTGATAGAACTCTATATCCCGGAAACCTTCCCTTTCTACTGCAATTCTCATTCAAATGTGTCTTAATTGTACCTTTCTAAAAGATCATTCAGAATATCAATTTTAGCTTGCTTTCCCAAACTAGGTTTATGCGATCTCCATGCTGTCTGTGTGTCTATATATCCCCCCTATTAATTTTTGAATGACTGAACTAATTTTTATGAAACTTAATACGTATATCATGACAACTGAGCACATCTCAGCGGCTTACTCCATAGTTCTCTCCCATCAGTCTGTGTACGCTGCTAGGCAACAGCTTGGTAAACACGTCACCGCGTCAATGAAGACACGCAACAATAGAAGAATTATTGGAGGCGTCGATTTTTTTGCGGTCCATATTGTATCATGGAAAGTAGGCAGTGTTCTAGGCTATAATGAGGTTCACCCAAAACAGTAGTTCATTAATACTCAATTTCAAGGACGAAATTTGGAATTTTACTTTTGCCAGATTCAGATGAATTTTCCTTAGCAACCACAATCTTTACATTTATCAAGTTTTGGCAGACATATTGTATGTGTGAACTCTTAGTATGGGATGATGTTTTCTTTAAAATTATTTACTTGCAGAAATATTATGACATGGAAACTGAAAGTCCGGAATAATGGAACCAGACGGAAGTGTCCGCTACTAGGTAACGGTTCAGTGAACGAACAAGCCATTGTCAGGAAAATGGTCGCTCACACGTCGCACAAGAACAGAGTAGCTGTTGGAAGCGATGTTTTCTATACGGTCCGACTGGTCGTGAGCCACGAGGGGCTTGGTACCTCTTTGCAAAGCCTGGACTAACAGAGAAATTGCATATAGTGCAAATGCAAGAATTTTAAATAATGTACTATATGGGCGATACGTACACTTTACAAGACCAAGCATATTCATAAGAGATAAACCCATCTTCTCGTCAGAGAGAATGTTACATAAGGACGATGACAAGCGGTACAGCTGCACAGATATGCACACATTCATATTCTGAGCTGAAATTGAATAGGAATTAGTGGGGGAAAACGCACCTTCCAAATCAAGCGCTTAGTTTTTCCAGGATCACATTGAAATGCGGGGAATCCATTCATGACCCGCCATTTCATTCTCGAAATGTGATTTCAATACTGGACATAAAGATAGGCAACAGAAGTTTTGCAAATGTGTCACAGTTAAGATATTAGGGAACGACAGCAACAAATCAAAACCTGATACAAGAGGAAATTAAGAGGAGATTGAACTCGGGTAATGCTTGCTACCCTTCAGTCCAGACCCTTTTGTCTTCTCGTCTGCTGTCCAAAAACATAAACATTAGAATATACAACGAGACTCTAATTTTGCCTGTGGTTCTGCATGGGTGTGAAACTGGTCTCTGACATTAAGAGAGGAACACAGACTAAGGGTGTCTGAGAACAGGGTATTGAGGAGAATATTTGCACCGAAGAGAGATGAAGTGACAGGATGGAGAAAACTGCATAATGAGGAGCTTCATAACTTGTACTCTTCTCCAAGTATAATTAGAACGATCAAGTCAAGGAGGACGAGATGGGCATGGCATGTAGTACGAATGGGTGAGGCGTGCATATAGGATGTTTGTGGGGAAAACAGAACGAAAGAGAACACTAGGAAGACCAAGACGGAAGTGGGTGAACAATATTAAAATGGTTCTTAAAGATGTAGGATGGGATGGTATGGATTTGGATTGATCTGGCTCTGGATAGAATCCAGTGGAGTGCTCTTGTGAACACGGTAATGAACCTTCGGGATCCGTAAAATGCTGGGAATTTCTTGAGTGGCTGCACAATTGGCGGCCTCTAAAAAAGAGCTCTGCTCCGTGAGTGAGTGATTTGAATGTTGAGGCGACAGATGGCAGAGCCTACCGGGTTCTGCTTGCTTTCAGTAGCTTTTCAGATATTCTTCAAGTTCATCAACAATTCTGCTTGAGAATACATCATTTCTAATAAATAATACACGTTAAAATGTCACGTAATGACGCGGTAATATTTCTACTTTATCCAGCTGTCATGTGAGGGAAGGTCTAGGAGTATTGACCCAAAGTAAACGGAAATGAAACAAAGGGAAGCAGACGAGGGATAGCCTCAGGGAATTATGGGTACACTTGTGGAGAATGAGAAAAAGATTTCCAGGCGAGGTCACGTTCTGTGGTTGCACCTAAATTGTTACAGCCCTTAAAATGTCACGTGTTCCCCTCGTATGATGCAGTCTCTGTGGACCGTATGTGGCCGTGAGACTTGATGCTCTGGGAAGCAATATTAGATTTGGTGCGTTTGCTGTGAGACACATGGACACAATGCAGTAAGCAACAATTTGTATTGTCTTCTTTCCCTTTCCTCCTTTCTTTCTGTCTTTTGTGTCGCTATTTCTTTCCTGCTTTGGTCTCTTTGGGTTTTCGTTTTGTTGTTACGCTTTCCATTCCTAATTGTTTGGGTCTGTTTCTATATATTCTTCCGTAAAAATTCTCCACTTATTTTCATTTTATCTTTCTCTTTTTTTCGTTTCCTTCTTCTTCCTTTTAATTCTTTTCCCTTTTTATTTATATCTGTTTTCCTCTTTTGTCTCTTCCTTTCTCTCTTTTGTGTCTTCACTTTCTATTTCCTACAGGCTTTGTTTATGAATTTATTTTGTTGTTAATTTTTATTCTCATTCTATTTTGGGTTTCCTTCTTTAATTGTTTCCATCGACATTTCTTCCAAGTTCTCAATTTACTCCCCTCTTCCCTTCTTTCCCTTCTTGCTCTGTATGTTTTTCCTCCGTTTGTTCTTTGCCCCTTCTCCTTCTTCCTTTCTATTTGTTTATCTGTATCCTTTATTCGATTGCCTTAACATTATTTATCTTCCCTTTTATTCTTTCATTCCTTTTTTTCGCCTTTTTTGTGTCTTTACTTTCTCAATATTTACAGTATTCATTTCTTCACTTTTTACGGAATTTTCTTTCAAAATTTCTTTCTCTTTAATGTTCCTTGTTTCTTTACCATGCTCTTCCTGGAATCCTTCCCTCCTTTGTTCACCGAATCCTTCATCCTTCGAGCTAATTTCAGAAATGGCATCTTAGACAATGTTCTTTGTTTTGTGTCATTTGAATCCGACGTTTCGGAAACTAAGTCGATCCATTCGAAAGAGCTGATGGGTTCTCCTCTGCTGCTGATGACTTTTGGTACTAACGGAATACACTGTGTGTCACTTCGGGTTACATATTCTTCGGGTGTCCGCTGATCTGGGTCACCACCGACGAAAGCACCCATAGCAATGGTCAGTGCACATAATAAACGTGTTGATTCTTCTTCCTTCCTTATCGTTGTCTGTTTACTTTCTCTTTTCCTCTTCCATTTCATTTGATTTCATGCGACTTCAGTATTAACAGAAAGACAGCGCAGGAAGATTTCAGCCTGAACCTTCCCATCCACTTACGGTTTCTCTAACTAATGACTGCCTTGTTATTCAACGACGCTCTTGGCCGTTCCATATCTCAGGCGGTTAGTTGCCGGCTTAGCGGCCTCCGTAGTCTAGAGGTAACGTTCCCACCTCATGACTTGTGGTACGCGGGTTCAAATACCCGGCGGAGGTCGTCGAATTTTTAAGGGCGGAAAAATTCAGGGAAACAAGTCCTCCGAGAGGGACTTTAAGCTGTGTGTCCCGTGTCGTAACTTTACGGCACGTAAAAGAACCTCATATCCCCAAAGGGGATCACTGAGCCAAATTCCAGGACGTTTCCCGCCCAACAATAGTCTCTAAGGCCTCTGATAGATGGGGGAAGCATTATAGACACAGCTAAGCAAGTGGCCGAACTCGCTTGCTCGGCGGGACTGATGGTACGCACCATTTATCGGTAGGGTAAAGAGACTGGTAGAATATCATAGAGGGAAGCACAGTAGATCAAACTGGTCGCGGTGCATGGGGAAAACCCACCCTCTCTAAATAACTAACTAACTAACTAGTTGCCGGCTTCCCACTGCGGCGGCCCTTGTTCGACCCCAGGTTAGGTCATGTGGGATTCGTGATGGACAAAGTGGCACTTGGGGCAGGTTTTCTCAGAGTACTTCGGTTTCCCCTGCCAATTCTCATTCCTCCGACTGCTCCACACTCATGATCTGTCATCCGGGGCTGGTACAGTAGGCCAGTTAGTGGCTGCAGTACCAAGTGGACTCAGTCTCACCCCACCAGAAGAAACTAAAAAAAAAAGACAACGGAGGACGTTCTGAAAAACGAGATTTTACAGCGTCGAAAAGAGTTTCGTTAGTAAATGAAAACTTGGGAGGTTTTTTGAAGGAACATATTGTGTGGTCACCGATGTGATAGACCTGGAGGGACTGAGGAATTCCACGAGAAATCTCAGTCAGGGTGTTCGATGTTCCAGTTTATACTCCAACCGAGCATATCACGAACAAAATTTTACTACTTATTTAACCTGCTCATTTACAGATGGTTCTGCGAAGGCTTTATTGTATATAATATGTCCCTGTGCTTAATTAAAAATGACACCATGAACAGGAGAGTAGAGGAGGTATAGCTCCACGCATGCCCCGGTGATTGTATCCCGTGGGAAAGAGATCCCGGTACAATTGGGTAGAAGGCTGAGTGGGCCTCACAGCCGAATTGGACTCTGTGGACGAAAGAATAATCTCTCGTGCCTACAGATAATCGAAATCCGATCTTCCAGCACATAGCCTAGTCACTTTACCATCTGAGCTACCGTAGCTTCTCTTGCCAAGTACTATATCATTTTTGTAAAAATGGAAAATGTCGACACTTGTCACTTGTAGGGTTACGTATCTTACGAATGATGAATCCTTTCCCAACATTTTCTTTCTCTGCAGGATTTGGAGAAAAATATCGCTTCCATCTTCAGGGTTATTACATGTTTCATGTTGGTTTCTTGCTTCTCTTACTTTTCAGTCGTAAAGATGGAGACGATGTGATCTTTCGAAACGTCGGTTGACTTTCACCGGACTACACGGCCTTATATCCAATATAATTGAACTTTCTTCCATTTTCTTTTAGCCCTTACTCTTCTTCATATCAGGCCTTATCCCTTTTTATCTCAACTCTTGCTAAGTCTCTTTTCTCCGCTTGTCTCTTTTTATTTCGTCTTCTTCTTGTGCTCTGAAATGGCTGTCTCGTGGTATACTCTATGGAGAAATTCGCTGCTCTTTGCAACGTGCAGAACAGGTTAGGAGTGGTGGGGGTTGCATATCCGATAACTTCAAGGAACTTCAGCAGCTATTTCTCTGCTCAGAGGTACTGAATTTTTGAACAACTCCATTAGCAATTCAGCTATCAAAGTCAGACGGTACGTTTTACGTCGCGCTATCGTCAATCCTCGAATCTCAGAGTACATCTGAATAACATTCATACCAGAAATAAAACACGCGCCTTCTCCGATACAGCCAATTAATTTTCCTTACGCCTAGGGAAAATAATCAAGCTTATAATTATGTATTTTAATTTTTGCCCCTCATCAATTCAGATTTTATATATTATGACGTATAAACCCATTGCTAGGCAACGGTCTGTAAACACATTCCTGCAACATACTTGCACGCGACAGTACGAAATCAATTTCTAGGTAACGCACCAGTAAACACGCATTCTTGACAATGGAAGACGGTGTTTCCTGTGAGATCCGTGCAAAGTGGTTATAAGATGTGTTCGGCAGGACAGAAGGAGTAGAAGGAAACTCGAGTGTTACTAGAGTTCAGTCTCATCGTAATTTCCTACTGAATCAAATTGTATTTGTATTTGGACTGTGTCACATTTTCAAAGGATCTCTTACCTATTTTTATGTCATTATTTTTCGATGCATTCTGGTGATGAGACATGAACCTATAGTTAGAAAGATTCACAATTTTGTAACAAACTTACGTTCCACTGGACCGGTAATTGATAGAAAGAAATCTCTGAAAGACTTGTAGCGACTGAATAAAAACTTGTAAGATTTGAGGCTTTCACGGCGGTGACTATNCTGCTTTACCGTTTCTCACGGTGTTGTCGCTTGCAGAATTCTTATACTTTTTCTTCTACCCTGAAGATGGGGGCGATACGTTCCTCCGAAACGTCGGTTAACACCACATATACACGGTGCCAAATCCCAGAAGACTGCTTTCTTCGAATAAAAACTTGATGATATAGGTACTCCACTGGAAGCAAAGTCTAAAGAAGTCGTTATCAAAGTCTTATGGTTCTTCGGTATGGGTTGGAAAGAAGTATGCTTACGTTGCTACAAACTCTTGAAAGTTACTGCCGTACAAAACTACCGCAATACAGAGACTTTTGCCTCCAAATCGTGGAGCAATAATTCGATATCGCAGTGGCTTTACGAATAGGTATTCACCGGATTTGTTTACCCAGGGCTTACGGTTTATCTGACGAGGCATGGTTCACTTTACATGGTTACGTAAAAAGTCAAAGTAATGGATACTGCTGCATGAAGTTCTATTGCAGGGTTTGAAAAGTGGGGTTTGGTGTGAAATCGTTGCCCGAAGGAAAACTTGGCCTGCTTTCTTTATTGAAAAAGAAAATAAAACTAGGCTTATGCTATATTCGTGCTGTCTGTGTCTGTGAATACAACCTTCCCACTATTATTTTTTGAAAGCCTATACCAATCTTTATTATACCCTGGTACCTGAGCCCATCTCAACGGTGTACTTCATAAATCCCTCCCATCAGACTGTTTCTGTATGTACATCCCTCCTGTCGTTACTAGGCAAAGGTTCTGTAATCACGTACGCGCGGCTAAGAATAGAAGTAGCAATAGAAGGATTTTTGACCGCGTGTGTGTCTTTGGATCTGCCTGTATATCCCCCAATCGTTGCTAATAAACAACTCGGTACAGACGTTCCCGCGGCAAAGAAGGATTTTTTGAGGCGTCGTTTTCAATGAGGCCCATGTCATATCAAATTAAAGTAGGCGAATATGTGTAGTTCTTCGCAGAACTTTTTCTACGTGCTTCTAATTCTACTGACACTCAAAAGGAATTAATGACCCAAGTGGGCGCCAGTAAGTAGAGGTCCGCTGCTCCAGATATTCACAGCCTTGTGAAATGATCCACAAACGAAAACACAGATACCGAACATTCGTAATAACATGAGACAACCGCTGAGCTATCTTCACCAGGATAAAACGAGTGTGGGGAAAGAAAACAAGATGCAATGTAAAACTTACAGACTACGAAATGCAGCAGAGGGGTCGGGAAGCAAACACCACGCGAAGAGGAAAAGGAGGGACGGAAGGCAAATAGATGATAGTAAAGGTAAATTTAGAAGTCAGGAGAACTGCTACAATGAAGTGAATTAGTCAAACAGAAGACTTCAGCAATTCTGAATGACCACTTAATTCTGCTGACCCTGCTTAACTGAAAGACAAGTTTGTTTAACCCTATGAAAGAGTAAGTGACCTGAATTGCTGTATATTTACCTAAAAGGGAAACTGATCCGTGGAGTGTTCTAATGCATTTACGTGCAACAGTGGGTTCAGTAGTTTTATTTGTCTTGTTCGTATCCCTACGGGATGCTTATTAAAATGTTTCAAACGCTCCTTCCGTATGTAACAAAGAATTCCAGGTCAGCTAAACCGTGTTTGATTAAATTCGGCTGTGGAACGTTTTGCGAAATATTATACAGGCATTTGAATTCTGTTTCTTCCGACATCCTTGAAATATGCAGCGTGTCCGCATGAAATGGATCCAAAATAAAATAATTATATCTCAGAGAGCTTTTATTATACACATTTATGGGTTACACCATTACAAAGGGAAACTATCAAAGTTCTTTTTTCTGAGTATATAACTTTCTCAATACATTTCAATGTGGGCTTCCTTGGTGGCACGACAAATATCCAGACGATCCAGCATGTTTGGTGTTACCGTAGCCACAGCGTCCATCATGCGGGCTTTCAGGTGTTGCAGGTCGTTGATATTAACCTGGTAGACAATGTTCTTCACATAACTCCACAAGAAGAAATTCAGTGGCGTTAAATCTGGCGAAGGCCAAGCGATTGGTCCACTTCTGCCGATCTATCTCCTAGCCATCTCTCTGTCCAAGTGATTACTAACATGGTGGCAGAAATGTGGCGGCGCATGCGCGTAAGCTGGGCATTTGGGGGGGGGGAACAGAAAGGTTTTTCCTTTTTGATGACATAAACCGGATACGTGTATTACAGTTACCTTCCGAGATATATTTTTTTTTATTTGGGATACCTTTCATTCGGACACGCGATACTTTATAGGAAAACCTGCTTTGATTTCAGTCACGCCTGAATTTCATCAACAAAGAACTGATGCCAGATCCCTTGCCAAATTTCTAACAAAGAAACTCTGGAGTATGAGTCAGTAATGTTACCCGCAAAATAACCCAAAATTGAGAACGTCTGCTTATGTGCTGTCCTCGTTATAATTAATTTAGTTATTTAACAACGATTTCAGTCGCCAGATCTTGTAGCGTCGAATATTACGGTGACTGATGAGAGATGAATCTGAGAGGATTTGTAGGGAAGCGGTCGTGGCCTAATTAAAATAATTTCCCAAAAGTTACCTAGAAAGACTAGGCCGCGCCATAGCTCAAGCGGTTAGTCGCTGGCTTCCCACCGCGGCGGCCCGTGTTCGATCCCGGGTCTGATCAAGTGGGATTTGTGGTGGACAAAGTGGCGCTAGGCCAGGTTTTCTCGGACTACTTCGGTTCCTCTGCCAATCTTCATTCCACCAATTGCTCCACAATCACCCTCACCTATCATCTGGGGCTGGTACAACAGGCCAGAAGTGGCCGCAGTACAAGGGACTTAGCCCCACACCACTAATAAAAAATACTTAGAGAGACTAAGGTCAAACTATGTGAAACTTCGAAATCGAATCGATCTCTCGAACGTGAGTCTGGAACGTAACAACTGCGTCAGTTCCTTTATGTCACTCTTCATCTAACGGTAATGCAAGATTTAATGTTGTTTAGGTGTCAGCACTGCAACCAGAGTTACTGGTCACTTGTCATTCATTGCTTGCCACTGTGCGTTTGAATAAACTATGGAGGTACCTTTGGCTCGGTCACCCGTGAGGCCCCAGGGACAATCGCGTGATTCTCTGCGCTACGAGCAGATGGCACCTCTGACATGACATGAATATATTGTTCCGTGACATCTACTGAAATATCTTATCATTGGCGACAAATGTAGAATTAGGCTCTAGACTGTGTTTCTTTTTCTTAGAATTCACACGCTACTTTCAAATTCTGGCGTTCTGTGTCCCTGTAAAAATTCTACGAACAGGATCAGAATTATTCTATGCATTTCAAATAAATAGTCAACCCAGCATTGCAATGTACTGTGTCCACGGATGTAAACTCTCTGGAGACTGGATTTTAAATTAGGGGATCTATCGCAGTTTACATGTGACTTAGAACAAACAACGTTCTAACATCTCACACTTGCAATTAAATTCTCTTAGTGGGGGGTGGAGTCCATCTGGGTCCACTCGGCACGACGGCCACTGATTGGCCTATTGTAGTCTGCCCCTGGTGATTATGATGATGGAGAATTTGGTGGAATGAAGATTGACATGGGGAACAGAAGTACTGGGAGAAAACCTGCCCCAGCGCCACTTTGTCCACCACAAATCCCACTTGACCGAACCCGGTCCGCCGCGGTGGGAAGCCATTCAGCTATGGCGCGGCCCTCACACTTGCAAGTAACGTAAACCTGTTGTAGTGGGCGGGGCTAGTGCAAACAAAACACAAGGAAGTAGAACACACAATAAGTAGAAAATTTTCCGTCCACCACAATCGAGCAGGTTAGCGTAGCGATAAAAACCCATATTCCATAGCTCCTAGGTTCGAATCTCGACCAGGACACAGGCTAACCTGATCGAGTTCTTTCGTGGTTTTCCTCAGTCTGTCCAATATAATACTGGAATACTATCCCAATTAGACCACTATCAAGTTGCAGCTGTAACGTTTTGGACTTGTATACGAGAGGTACTTAGCTCTAGTCTTGACCAGGACACTGGCTAGCCTGACTGAGTTGTTTAGCGGTTTTCCTCAGGCTCTCCAGGAAAATGCCTGGACAGTACCTCGATTATGACGCAAGCACGGTTGCATAGCTGTAGCGCCTTATACTTGTATTCGAGAGGTACTTGTTTCTAGTCCGGACCGGAATACCGTTTGTCGTTTAGGATTTTCGCGGTTTTTTTCTCTCTGTGTTGATTGTTGGTTGATAGATTTGTTGCTCTGTTGATAGGTTCATGTGCTGATGAAGGGTTGATCAGTAGGTGGGATGGTTGATTAAAGGCGGGAGGTGTTTTCAGTGTAAACCTTTCATTTCACACTGTGAATATACGGTCCTATAAAGTGGCGATGAGTGACGGTGTTTTATTCCTAATCGATATGCAACCCGCTTTGCTTTCATTCAAATCCTACGTAATTGCACCCTGACCTTTAAAACGCAGCTGCAGGTTTCAGCACTGTGGAGCTAATTATGTAAGATATGACTTCACCTTACTAATTGGCTAGCTCGTGTCTCGAATGTTCCCTTGCCATGTTTTAGCTCTATGGTGAATATTAGGGTTATCCAACCAGAACAGATACAGAGAAACGAGAAATGCCTTAGTTGTTAATGTTTAACGGAGGACTGGTTTGCTTTCAGAAAGCTCTGACCAAGCCCCACGTGTCACTACGATCTCTGGATTCCCATTGCTACCTCTTCTGTTGTCCTCGGTATTACTGCTGAATTGTTTGATGCAGAAGTTTGTAGTTTTCCTTAATTCTTGGATAAACTGGCGAATCTGTATCAACCGCAGTCGATCGCAGTGGCCGCGCGGTCTAAGGCATAAACCGTCTTCGCCCGCATGAACACTGGGATCGTGGGTTTGAATCCCACTCTAGGTATGGATGTCTGTGTGCATTTATTTGGTATTTGTGTATAGATAGCGGCCATGTGACAAGGTGATTCTTCGTGCCAGGAGTTCTACCGTCTGTGTGTAGATTAAGAAAGTGGAAACCGGCCAAGAAATGCAACGGACTGGAGAGCCATAGAGAAAATAACAACTGAACAGAATATATAGAACAAAATGAGTGAAATAGATGATCATTAGTGGCGAGTGTGGAAGGATCTGGAACAATGCGGTCGTGGCTTGTTTGAAAGTAGACCCTATTATTCCGGTATTCTCTTTGTGTATTGATATTACAGAGTGATTCAGCTGGAGGAAGCCTCCAAAGAGTGATTGTTATAAAACATGCAGTACTCCACTGATGAAAACGAAAATTGGCAACGGTGACCCGGTACATGCCTTCCCAGTTCACGACATTTCTGCAAATGTTTCAGTCCTTCGTGTTGTGCTGGTTGCAGTATTAGCAAAGATGGAATATTGTGTCCTGAAGAAGGCAGAACAGTTTCAGCCTCTTCTGTAACCCAGTTCTCTTCACATCTGTTTAGTGTACTAGTATACGTGTATAATTTACGGTGTATACAGGGTGTCCCAAGAGGAAAGGTCCATATTCCGACAGGTCATAGTTTCGGTCATTCTAAGCAAAAAAAAATGTGTATATGAACATGTGTCTTGTTCTGAACGGTTTCCGAGATAGAGCTATTTCACTGTGCAGTACACTGTACCCTGTACAGACGAGCAACACGCCATGTCCTCACACGAGCTGCAAAGTGCATTAATGTTGACGGTGGAATTTTCGAAAATGTATTATAGTAGGTAAACTGTACCAACTTTGTCACTTGAACAATAAATATCGGCATTAGAAACAGTACGTAATATCTCTTTCTTATCAACAGTTTTGTGTCTGTACAGTGAAATAGCTGTATCTCGGAAACCGTTCGGAATAGGACACGTATACATATACACTTTTTTGCTTAGAGTGACCGATACCACGACCTCCAAGAATATTGACCTTTCCTCCTGGGATGTCCCGTATAGTGTAAATAAAGACTTCTCTAAACCCGGGGTTTATCACTGTTATTATGTAGTCCCGTGTTATCCAGCGTTAACTTATTCATGAAATAAATTATGTAGTATGTCACGAACGGGCGTGGAGTCATTCGTGAGCGTTGATGCTATTCTGATATGGTTATCTGAAGAGTAGTACTCGGTATAAAGAAGATGGATTACGATTGGCAATTTGTGTGTTATCGTGGGAGACAGCGTTTAAACTTCTGCCTCGATATATCATTCGATAACACGACGAACTAGAATGGAAGAAAAATAGAAGCAGAGGAAGTTAATAGTACGAAAGCTTATGTAACAAATTAAGAGACTTCGAGTTTAATTCTGAATTGGCGTTAAACTACTAAATAAATAAATAATGTATTTGGACCATTGTTTTATCCAACCCTCTATATAATTAATAAACACCGTCCCCTCCAAAAGTACAATCTTATAATCACAGTTTACTGCTACGAATTATTTAACAGTAAGATCGCGCGGTAGCGTAGCTAGTCGAGCCTCTATGCTATAATCCGGAAGTTCGCGGGTTCGATTCCCGATGAGGTTATAGGATTTTTCAATTGATCTAATTCTTCCAGCCGCACTAAGGCCCTGCGGTCGACTCAGCCTCTAACAGAAATGAGTACTAGGAATCTTCCTAGGGTAAAGGACGGCAGGCGCTTAAGGCTAAAATCCTCACAGCCGTCTGTGAGACAATTGTCTATTAAACGTGGGAGCCTCGACGTCTCATAACCCTGTGGACCTCCACGGCATGTTACAGGAATAGCTTTACTTTCTTTTATTGTGTAACAGTATAATTCCGCAATACTATTCAGCAGTATAAAAATGATTCGCAGGTGTAATAGAAGTTGGGAGAGGTATTCGCATTGACAGAGCAGAGAAGCGAAAGGTGACATTCAAAATGAATGGAATATCAGCTGAAAAAGGATAGACATGAAGTTAAAGAAGTCTGCATGTGCGAGAATAAGTGACAGAAAGGAAATATGAAGCGATTCTGAAAAAAAGAAAATCATGGAAGACACGTGCAGGGCTGCTGAATTGCGAGGGAAAGACACGATATAGGTTAACCCTGAACTTTGTATGAGTATGAAGACAGCAGTCTTCTGGGATTTGGCACCGTGTAGATGTGGTGTTAACCGACGTTTCGGAGGAACGTATCGCCTCCATCTTCAGGGTAGAAGGAAAAATAAGAAATCCGCAAGCGAAGAGACCGTGAGAACCGGTACAAGAAGTTCCATATTTAAAATCAAATTTATTTGCGTGGTTGCTCATCAGTTCAGAGGCCAGTTGTTAAGTAACGACGTGTAAAGACACAAATAAATCAAACACACACAAACTCAGACAAAACAGTGGAACAGGTTTCATGTAAACGTAAGCATTCAGCTGGTGCAGTCATGCCAACTTTGAAGCGATTAAAAAATATGTAAAGTAAGAAAGAAAAGTAAGGATATCCCTGTAACAGGCCGTGGAGGCCCATAGGGTTGTGAGACGTCGAGGCTTCCACATTTTCTAGGCAGTTGGCTCATATATGGCGGTGAGGTTGTCAGCCTTATGCGCCGGCCGCATTTTACCCCCAAGAATATCCCTGGTACTCATTTCTATTAGAGACTGAGTCGGCCCCAGGGCCATAGTGCGGCTGGAAGGATTAGGTAAATTGAAAAAATCCACCTCATCGGGATTCGATCCCACGACCTTCCGGCTTGTAGCATAGTGCCTCAACCAAGTACGCTACCGCGTGCCCCATAAAAATATATATAAAGGTATATTAATAAATGAAACATAATATTTAAATTGTTAATAATTAGGAAGTACAAATTATAAAATATAATAGACATTTTTGTTTCCAAGTGCATAAACGTCCCTACTTTTTTAATTATTAAATTGAAATTTATACCCAGTATGATTATATATGTAGCCGGTGACGGTAGCCGAGCGGTCTAAGGCATGTACTGTCTTCGCTCGCTTGGAAACCGGGATCGTGGGTTCGAATCCCACTCAGGGCATGCATATTTAGTTTGTGTGTGTGCGTTTTTCTGTGTTTGTGTACAGGTAGAGGTCTTGAGACGAGCTGATCACCCGCCCAAGGAGTCCTACCGAACGTGTAAGATCTAGAAAAACCGAAGTGAACGGAGAAGTTCATGGAGGTAGGCCTAGGCCCACTTGTCGCCACAAAATGTCGGGAGTGATTTGACTTATTGGATTATTATTTTATTGTGTGAACGACACAAGTTTCTCTCTTTTGTTTATTCTGTTTATGTTTTTGTTTTGTGTGTCGATTTTGCTAGTGCTTACTTTCCAATTTGCGCTGCCGAGTAATCGCGTAAATAAATAAGGAATTTAACTCAATTATTATTTTTATCATGGCCAAGAACGTTCTCCAGTTTAAGTTTGCCTCTTTTGTTGTTTGGTTATTCAAACGTATATTGTTTCATGTTACATTAATATTTCACATTTTAAATAATAATATGTACTAATACAATTACGTTTTTTCTTGTTAGGAGATCTAAAGAGGCAAGTACTAGCTGGGGAGGAACGCTTAACGAATCGCTGTAATGGGAGAATGCATATTTGAAGAGACAAATTTAATTTCTGGACTTTGAAACATCTTCAAAGGCACAATTACTGTGCACAGGAAGAAAGACAAGAGACGAGCGATCTTCTGACTGTACGAGTATAAACATCTAGACGTTTACAAACATTTCCGAGGAGCATATTGCCTCTATTTTCATGGTCACTGAGCAAGCCAAAATTCCCTCAAACAACAGAAGCTAGCTTAGTATTTACGTATCTTCGATCCTGAAGATGGAGGCAATAC
This sequence comes from Cryptotermes secundus, assembly GCF_002891405.2. Taxonomy (NCBI): domain Eukaryota; kingdom Metazoa; phylum Arthropoda; class Insecta; order Blattodea; family Kalotermitidae; genus Cryptotermes; species Cryptotermes secundus. The sequence goes on along the minus strand of NW_019724601.1, from coordinate 2,453,523 downwards.
TTTCATACGAAACTGCGTCACATCCCACAAGATAATACACTTCATAAGCATCGCTGTGAGAATCTCAAATCCTACATTCCTTTACTGTGTTCGTCGCATCGCCATCCTAGCTTGGCATCTATCCTGAAGACTTTCGAAACGTCGAAATGCCTTTNTGTTCGTCGCATCGCCATCCTAGCTTGGCATCTATCCTGAAGACTTAAGTAGCAAGTCCTTTCGAAACGTAGAAATGCTTTCTACCAAACTACATGGCGTCACATCTTCATATTTGGCTGCTGTGAGGAATTCAATTCCGACACATTTCCTTTACGCTACTGAACTCAACTCTCTGCTTGTTTGGTGGTGTGCTTTTCGATCCTGAAGATGGAAGCAATGTTTTTCTCCGAAACGCCGGAGTCTTGCCAGATTACACGGTATCACATCTCAGTAGAAGACGGTACTGTTCATAGTCAGTACCGCCAGGACGTAACATCCGTGAAGGCAGGAGAAATTTACGGTGCCTAAATTTTAAATATTACATTCTCATTTCAAGTCACGACTACTTTTCCATTTTGCAGTTGGAAATCTGGTTAATTTGTGCCGTTAACTGTGATGACGAAGGGCGGGTTTCTTGTGCTCTATGAAATTACACGCTGTGCAGAAAGGAGCCATGTGGAAAATTCACGTTCCCCGTAATTGAAGCTGAAATTGCATCTCCACGTGTTGACGGAGCTCAAGTTTACTTCACTATCGTCACAGTTATTTTGCTAGTAAAATTAGAACTTCCCTGAGTTTCTCTCTCGTGAACTCTTAAAGGATATTGTGGCCACTAAAGGGAATTGTAGCAAACTTAGTGATAATTTTTAAAGCGAATCCGTAAAACTTGTCTTCCTTACTTTCTTGTGTTATTGCTAATGACGTATTCCCGCTCTTATGTCCCTCAGAAGCCGATCGTGTTGAGTACTTCCTTTATGGCAGGTTGAAATTCTATTGCAGTATCTGAGAATACAGTAAATCTGATATGATGGACTGATTTCCCATCCGTGGTCTTCTGGGATGTACACGGACACGATGCAGAGGAGTTCAACGATAAAAGCAGAAAATAATTCAAGTCCCGGCGCTTACAGTCAATAGAAGAGAAGAACTTGATGAAAAAAAAACAAGAAAGAAGAAAAATAAGATGAGAAGAGAAATGAAAATGAAAGGAAAAATTAATTGTGAGGAAGAGGGAATATGATAAATATGAAAAATGACAAAACAGAAAGGTGGATAAGAAGAGAAGAAAATAAATGAAGAGAGAAGGAATAAAAAAGGAGGAACAAGAAAATTGTATACGGAGGAACGAACAAGAAACGAAAAAGAAGAAAAGGTCGAAGAAAAAGGTGGAATATGAAAAGCAAATAAAGCAATAGGATATTGTCGCATGTAGACCCGTTGCTGAGTAATTACTTTGTAAACAACGCCCTTTGTTAGGCAACAGATTCATTACACGCACCAATGGAATACCTTGGAAGAGTTGTTCTGTGCGTGATCCGTACGACAGCTGCGTGACGCAATAAAATAAAAAGTAAAGCAAAGCTATTCCTGCAACAGGCCGTGGAAGCCCAAAGGGTTGTGAGATGTTGAGGCTCCCACATTTTCTATACAATTGGCTAATAGATGGCGGCAAGGTTATCAGCCCTACGCGCCGGCCGCCCTTTACCCCAAAGAATATTCCAAGAATCCAACAATACAACTGTTAAAAGCGGTGTTTTCTGTGCTGTCCGTGCCAAGATGTTATAAGCAGGACAAGCGTAATGTTTAGTTCTCTCGTTGAGCGCCCTTGTGGCGGCGGGGTCGAATACCTCCACCGTGACCCTACGTGTCGTAGGAGGCGACGAAAAGGGTAGTCTAAAATTTGAGAGAGTAATATATGGTCTCGAGTACAAAGGGACTGGGACCCGAGAAAGACTGCGCTAGCAAGGACCAGCAGCATATACAGAAGACAGACCCGTCCTCTCGTCAGAGAGGGCGCACACAGAAAAAATACCGTAACTGTGAAACAGTAATAAATATTTGGTCATGAGCCCCAGTAGGGTGCTCGACACCAAGAGTTTCTGACTGACTGGGCGTCAGTCGCAATTTGATTTTGTCTTTGTTTAGTTCTCAGTCTGTTGTATTATCCCTAGCCGTTGTCTGGTAACAGTTTCCAACGCCGTAGATCCCTCAGGTTCCATGTTCACGCTCTTACCGACCGATAAGTATCTCACAACTAATTAAACAAAGTCAATGTCACACTGCGACTGACGGCCAGTCAGTAAATCTTGGTGTCGGGCCCCATCTGGGGCTTTTGACCAGATATTTATTACTGTTTGACAGTTACGGTCATTTTTTTTGTGGGCGCCCTCTCTGACGAGAGGATGGGTCTGTCTTTTGTATATGCTGCTGGTACTTGCCAGCGCAGTCTTTCTCGGGTCCGAGTCCCTTGGTACTCGAGACCATATATTACTCTCTCAAATTTTAGACTACCCTTTTCGTCGTCTTCTACGACTCGCAGGGTCACGGTGGAGGTATTCGACCCCACCTCCACACGGTGACTAGTGTGACTAATATTGAAATAATTTAAATCATGAGTGATAAATTCGCTTTACTCGTGAAACTCGATTGGTTATTTGCTTTGAGAAGTGACTTCCGTTCTGTTGTTTCACAGTTCGCTCACTAGATGGCTCTGGCTGCTAAGTACCTAAACGTGTAGTCCATCAATGTGGGGGGGGGGTCGAGGTTTCACCCTGTGACACGAAGCTGCTCATACGAACTCCATTAAGGTCTCTCTCTTTCTTTTTAAAACTATTTTGAAGTATACATAATCTTCACTTAAGGACAGAATGTTCAGAGCGTAACTAAACACAGAAAATAAACATTAATCTTAATTCTTTAAAATATATTTTTTAAGCTTGAGTGACTGGAATCACAAAGAAAAAAAATATAGAAAAACGAGGCGATGTTACACTGAACACAATGTTAGATTCGTGACAGTTTACCCTGTGGTGTGGGAGTTTGACTCCTATAGTAAGGTATCCCGCTTAGATTAATATTCCTGTAGTACAGAACTCATGTACATTAACATTCTCTCCCATTCCTCTTTGTTCATAATCATGTATTTTCCCGTTTCTAGTAATTGCTTTTTATTTTTGCATTGCATGAAGTGTATAATATTGCTGTCTCTTCACTATAATGCAGGGAAAAGTCCCTCCACTGGACCCTATCTTTAGCCAGATTAGTCAGATCCATGCCACCGAATTTTTATTTCTCTATGGTCTATTTAATACTATCCTCCCGCCTGCTTCTAGGTCTTCCTAATACGATGAAACTATATTTTTTTAATTTTCTTAATTTTCAACTTCCCAAAATATTGTGACTTATGGGCAACGACTCGATAAACACTCTCCTGGGAACCAACGCGAGCAACAGTAGGGTGTCTGTTACTAGGTACCGGATAAGTAAACATGCCTAAAACAATACGGGACAATAGAGGACGGTGTTTACCGTGGGGTCCGCCCCGAGGCTATGTAGCGAAAAGTTCTAGGGGAGCAGGTGTCAAGAATTGGGTCTAGTTCTGGAGATGGCAGTCTAAGGTGATTGAAAAGAAATGTCAAGAAGGGAATTATACTGTGACAAGAAGACTTCACGTGTGATTTGAAGTTATAGTGAGGCTCTTATAAATCCGTTGCCAGGATACGACTAGTGAAGATTGAGAATCCTAGTGCGTGTGTAACGGTGAAATGCAAAGAGTGTAGATCAGCGATACCGCTATATTGCCTGCAGTCCCGAGTTGAATATATAAGGTGTTAATAAATCCAATCATATAAATCATATACCCCGTCTTATAAGTGACGCGCACCTCCTACACGTAACAGTATATTTTACATACATGACTTTTCGGTAGATATATGTACTCCTACTTTCGTGTGATCACTTTTTATCCTGATAATGACAGTTTAAATATAGAAAATTACTGTTTACTGTGAGGTGTTACCATATAGTCTGGTAGAGCTTCACTGATGTTATGAAGGTATAGGCAGTACCTTATTCAGAGACGGAGATAGATTTCTACCAGATTTCAAAACGTAATATCATAGACGACCGTAATCTTATCCATTGCTTTGGGAACCTAACAGATTAATTAATTTCACTCACGTTAATCTATTGCGTGTACCAATACCAGCTGAGTCTGATGTATTATGATATTAATCGCAGCTAAGATATTGTACTCGGAATTGTATTTCACGGTGATTGGTGATAGCGGCAGCAGCTTTCACTTCTATGCGCAGTTCCAATAAATCTTCATTTGATAAAATTGTTAAAATGGGGGAAGAGTGAAATGAAATTTGCAATTTATGCAACCGCTGATTCAATTAGAAATATCAATTATTTGTTTACAAAGTCTATCACAGAACTTCACGCACGCACACACACACGCACACACACACACACACACCTGTCTCTTTTTCACCTACTGAAAATGTCAATAGGGGAATTGGAAAACTAATTAACTTTGATGTAGAAAATTGAAAACACAACCATTTTAACCCCATCGCTTTTGTGATTTAGCTGCTGCTATGACTGTCGAGTATTTAACAAAAATTTGTAGAGAGATTGTCACACGATCACACTTTTGAAAATGAAAGTATTCTTCTTCAGGCTGAAATAACATGCAGTCACTTGTTTGGAGTTATAAGGAGTTTCAGTTGATAATTGGGTTTATTGAACACTTGCAGATCGTAACTACAAGTAACTACCATCGACAATACACACGTCATAAAACGCTATAGGACACACTACGTCTTCTCGTTCTGTTATAGTCATCATTAGCCGTTGCTTGATAGCGGTTTTCAACAATGGATGTCCTCCTTCCTCTGCGTTACTTAGTAACGGCTCTTACACATTTGCTTTAATATAAATTTGTAGAGAGATTGTCACAGGTTCACACTTTTGAAAATGAAAGTATTCTTCTTCAGGCTGAAATAACATGCAGTCACTTGTTTGGAGTTATAAGGAGTTTCAGTTGATAATTGGGTTTATTGAACACTTGCAGATCGTAACTACAAGTAACTACCATCGACAATACACACGTCATAAAACGCTATAGGACACACTACGTCTTCTCGTTCTGTTATAGTCATCATTAGCCGTTGCTTGATAGCGGTTTTCAACAATGGATGTCCTCCTTCCTCTGCGTTACTTAGTAACGGCTCTTACACATTTGCTTTAACAAAAATTTGTAGAGAGATTGTCACAGGTTCACACTTTTGAAAATGAAAGTATTCTTCTTCAGGCTGAAATAACATGCAGTCACTTGTTTGGAGTTATAAGGAGTTTCAGTTGATAATTGGGTTTATTGAACACTTGCAGATCGTAACTACAAGTAACTATAGCGCCATCGACAATACACACTTCATAAAACACTATAGGACACACTACGTCTTCTCGTTCTGTTATAGTCATCATTAGCCGTTGCTTGATAGCGGTTTTCAACAATGGATGTCCTCCTTCCTCTGCGTTACTTAGTAACGGCTCTTACACATTTGCTTGTTTCGCCGTCTTTACCTAGCAGTGGGCACACATGCCACACTACAGAGGATAATTCTTAATTATTACAGTAAATGGCTCCAAATTAAAATAGAATTAATTTTCATCGAATTACTACATCGTACTATTGTTTGGACTGAGGGTATTTAAGATTAGGCTGCTGCAGAGAATATATGAACATAAGCGAAAGAAAGTAAGAAGATACTTGGAGAAAATTACATAATGAGGAGCTTGAGCTGAGGAGACGTTGATATATAAATGTCTGCTGCAGTGCTGGGAACTTCAAATGGTAATGTTCTGTGAAGTTTAGGATCAGAGACCCATGTTACAGTCTTCTGCGATTTAATGTAAACAGATTTCCATGGAAACGGACAGGACATTCCAAGAGCACGAGGGAACAGAATTGTCTGAACTCCATGAAACCGATTTCAGTGCAACAGAAGGAAAGGACGAGGTCCTAAGGGAATAACAGCAAATGCAGTAGTTGGAGGACACGGTGCTGAGGGGAATGTTTGTATCCGTCTACAAATCGGAAGGCCACGGGTTCGATTCCCGATGGGTTCATTACATTTATTTTCAATTTACCTTACCCTTCCTGCCGCACTATGGCAATGGGTTCGACTTAGCCTCTAACAGAAATGAGTACCAGGAATCTTCCTGGTGATAAAGCCCGGCTGGTATGTAAAGCTGAGAACCTCACCGCCGTCTATGAGCCGATTTTCTACACAAACATGGGAACGTCGACGTCTCACAACCCTATGGGCCCTTCTACAATGCAGCTATTTCTTTTTACCTTTCTTTGAAGTAAAGCTACCCCTGTAACAGACCGTGGGGGTCCATAGGGTTGTGAGACGTCGAGGCTCCCATATCTTCTAGATAATCGGCTCACAGATGGCGGTAAGTTTGTCACCCTTACTTTCCGGCCGTCCTTTACCACCAAGGAAGATTCCTGGTACTCATTCTGTTAGAGGCTGGGTCGACCCCAGGGTCATAGTTCGGCTGGAAGGATTAGGTAAATAGAAAAACAAAATCCAATGACCTCATCGGAAATCGAACCTGCGATATTCCCGCTTGTAACATAGTGCCTCAACCAACTACGCTACCGCGTGCCCCACCTTTCTTTAAGATTGAAAGGAAAGCAGTAGGCTGGATAGATATTGAACTTCCTTCTGTTTAAGTCCAAATTGAGTCTATGTTCGTGACTTCTGATATTCTGTCGATACAGATTCTTCCACCAATGCTTTAAACGTTTTGTCATTAACCTGTAGGCTCTTTTTTAATTTCTGCAAAATAAAATGAAACCTGTTGTAGACTATAGTTAAAAACAATACGTGTCCATAATCCACAGTGTTGTGAACGACAAAATCTCTTGCCCAACAGGTATTGGAACAGAAATCCCTCATAGTCCTGAGGGAATATTCGACCATTAAGCCATCCCACCGTACTCTACATAGTTGCCAAATTTTCATTCTCACAGTTATAATCTCTGATTGGGGAAGATTGTCAGAGGGGAATTTAAGTTTCTAGATACCTGACAATATTAAATTTAAGCCCCAGATTTCAATAAAATATTGGTCGGCTACGTGGAAACAATTGCCTGCAATTCAGTGATGGTATATCGTACTGCAGATAATTTTGGTTAAGATTGAAAACGGGTGGATCTACAATCTCACCCATCACATTCCTCCCCTTTCTTACTTACTTACTCCTTGGCTGTAAGTTCTCAAAGAACCTTGGCATCTAGTACGATAAAACACACATCTCTCTGTTTTTCTTTTTGTCTCGATCTCTTCGATTTCAGTACTCGTAAATCATTCTTTGCATCATGAAGTGACCTCTGTCTGGGTCTTCCCGCATTCCTTACATTTTCCAACTTACTTAAAAAAATGTTCTTGCACTTGTTTGATCCATTCTAATCACATGCCCAAATAACCACAAACTTCGCCTTTTTTAACTTCCGCTACTAGAACAAGGGTTTTATGTAATTACCCCCCCCCCTTTCCTTCCCCCACTGAATTATGGTTTCAACAAATGTCACACAATGTCAAGCATTGAAATTTCTGCATTGGTTGGAATTTTCAGCGTTTGGCTCTTGTAGGATTAAATAGTAAACTTGAGTATCAATTAACAACCTCTGTATTTCTGTTCATCGCCTCATTAATAAAATTCCATTCCTTGTTTATTCTCTGTGCAGGTGCGATGGAGGTGCGACTGAAACCGTGGTGTGTTGGTGTGCTGGTGTGTTTGTTCTTCTCTGCTCTCGGTGTGGGTTTAGGCGTGCCTCTAGCGTTGAGTGCTGCGGGCCCATCTACACATCAGGAGCGCTTGGAAGCGGTGAGGCGCATACTTAGGGACGTCCCCCTCATTGACGGGTGAGCGACTTTGATAGATCGATATTAATCGATGGCTCGTTAATTTCCTCTGTGCTATAATGCAGACAGTTATACGTGCATTTCCATTGACTGTTCTGTGGCCCTGGGCATGCAAGGGAGAACCGATTATTTGTGTGTTGAGCTCTGCATTTAGTTACAGGGGGAACTGATCCTTATATCGGTACGATAAGATTATCTCTGACAGTCGAAATGCTCTGTGACATGGTGTTACGCAGACCGCATGTGTTTCAGGGGTTATAATATTATCCTTGGCCTTATCTAATGAGCACAAACCTATAATGCAACTACTAACGTTTTCTAAACTCTCTGACATTCTGAAGCTCGTAGCAGATATTTTTATTTATTTGTGGTTTACTTAATGATACTGATAGTAGCTCAGGTTATGTAGTGTCGGACAGTAAGATGTTAATGAATAATGAATTGAAAAGAATATAAAAATATTTATGGCCTATTTAAGGTTTATACCTGGATTCGCCTGTGTGGAGCAAGGAAAAATAAGGGAAACTTCTGTCGGGATGAGCAGTGACCCAACCGACATTCGAACCGAGAATTTCCCGAACAGAAAGCAGTTTCCAAGTTTCTCATTGAAATTGTCAGATATTTTATATGGAATTTGTAATGACAGCTACCGATATCTTTTTGCTTTATAGCCTTAGTATGAACTTCATCATGATGATTGTCATCGTCTTGACAGGACGTTGCTGTCATCTGGGTAGCACTTCTGGTTCTTATTCAGTAGGTCCTGGGTTGATATCTGAGTATGTCGACCCACTGTCTTGGGAATTTTTCTGATTTTACTCAGTTCCTCCAGGAAAATTCTGGGATTTTATATAAAGTTAGGCCACGACCGCTTCCTTATACATTCTTTCCAGTTAATTTCCGAATAATCATCCTATTTAAACTGATTTATTGATAACGTCGTTAAATAGATAACAAAAGTACATAAGCATGAACATTTGGGGGTTACGCCGATAAGGCGTGTTGCTATGAATCTGAAGATGATCTTAGATTCTCCATTGCTGTTTTGGTTTTCCTAATTGTCATCCTCTTGGTCAGTAAAGGAATGTCAATTGCGGAAAGCGGCCTCTGTTCTTTCCAAATAACTTTTCCAATTCTGTTCGTATTACTGTTACTGTGTATTTATTATATTGAATTTAAGGATCCCACAGGACCTGCGGGGATGCGTCGTCAAGTAGATCGATAAAAGTTAATCGACGTTTCGGAGGAACGTATAGCTTCCAACTTCTTGGTCGTTGAGTAAGTCTTGTAAGAAACAGAATTGACGTGAGCCATTCTTCTTGTTTGTCTTGCTCTCCGTGCATGAAAATGAAAGCTGTATATTCCTCCGAAACGTCGGTGAACTGCAAGATTATACAGCGTTAAGTTCTGCAAGATAATACTCTTCTCATATTTTTGAGTTTTGAAAGAATAGCTGTGAAGTTTTATTTTCTGTTCTAAGAAGACCGCTTGCAGAAATGGTCTCTTAGAAGTATATTATTAAAAATATATTTAAAGAAATAATTCACTGTGGAGAACGTCAGCAGATATAACGATCCATCAGCCAAATACGTGTCAAATATCATAGCTATAGAGCTTGTAAAATGCGTCTAAATTTGGTAAAATTAACACGTTTGGAGGATAGAGTTTAAATTCTCTCCTCTGAGGTAACTAACGACGTAGGATTTCAGGAAATCTACTGTAATGTCCACTTGGTGATGCGTTAGACAAAACAAAATCAATTTTCTCATCGGTTGCTGTGTGTGTTTAGATTAAGCTGTAATCCTTCTGGATCATTAGGAATGTTTTAGGTAAATTAGGTGGAAAACTGTTAACTATTATAATTTTATTACATTTGGTGTTAAGTCAATTACCGAAGTGTGTGGAGTGTTATTGAACTGTCACATGAAATTACAGCCACTCCAACATGAAATCCACAAAGAGGTTGCAGTAAACAACCCTCTGATAGTGCCTCCCCAAGGGTTGGACATTATTAAATGACCCATATAGTTGTTAGAATTCCAGATATTTTATATGGTGACTGTACAAGTGAATCCTATTCTGGCTTACAGATCCTAGTCAGAATTATTAAACCACTTTCACTGCCTTATAATGAAGCTAGGAATGCGTAGCCAAATTTCACTTTCCTATGAACAACGTCCGTAAGATAATTCGGCTTTAAATCAGTAGCAGTATCATACGCAAGCCGAGCATCATACTCTGCGGCCAACGTGCATGCAAGCGGTAACTGTCAAGTGTCGCCTCTGGCGGCATTGCCGCGAACTCGTTGCATCTAACAAGGAGCGGAGGTTACATTACTCTTTCGATTTCTTATATACGAAGTACATATGAGCAAATATTTTGATTGTAAAGAGAACGATCTCGAGGTGTTGAATGTAGATGCTCTATGCCCCCATTATTACGAAAAGTAGGTTTCAGTACGCCATCTCTCTGTCTTTATGTGTAGATGGGTGGATGGATGAGCGTCTTAAGGGCGCCTGAACGGTTGGTGGACGTTGTTAATTTTCGGTACTCGTTAGTTTATTGTTGAATTCAGGACATAAAAGTATTTTAGTGTTGTATGCAGTATTTTTTCTTATAAAACAAACTCTGTCATAAATATCTAACTGTAATGACTTGAGAACTTCTGGAAAAAGGATTAATTTACGGCTACATGCCGAACTTAATATGCAATAAGGGAGTGCCTAGGGAGACTGTGGAAAGCTGCAAGGAGCCGGGGTTGCATCTTTAGAATACAAGTGTAGAGACTTACCGCTACACCAACATGCTCTACATTCTATTTAATTTATGTTGCATAATTTAATATAATTATATCATGACATGTAGATCCATTGCTAGGGAACGGGTTGACAAACACGTTTCCATGGAGATGAATTCTTCGAAACCAACACGTCGCTGTGTGATAGACGTTTCCTTGGATACCGATACGCTATATGAGACGTCTCTCGGATCAGAACGAGACGAGTTCGAATACCTCCACCGTGACCATGCGAGTCAAGGGAAGTCGCGGATGTGAGACAGTAAAATATGGTCAGGATTCCCACGGGATTAGGACCGAGAATGACTGCACTAGCGAGGACCAGTAACAGTTGCAAACGACAGACCCGTCCTCTCGTCAGAGAGAACGTCCCACATCAACAAACCCGCAGCTATCTGACAGTAATAAGAATCTGGTCGTATGTACCAGATGGGTGCTTTATTCCAAGATAGACTGGCTGACTGACCGTCGGTCGTAAGATAAGACTCACTCAGAATGAAGTCAGTCGTAGTTCAGAGCAGAACAGAGGGACCAAAATTGAGCCAGTCGTAAGCAGGCATTTATTGTGATTACGAGTGAGTGTACAAATAAATCTAATCATCGAAACCAAAACCCGTAATTATTAGTCACGCAGCCCTACGCACGTGAGAATGTTTTACACAAATTCAGAATATCATTGTTGCTGAGAAATGTCCATAGAGTAACTATTTGTTGAACATCCTGTAAGATACACAGTGTATGTTGTGTGTAATGTGTTAATAGCCTTTACAAGCAGATCGATAACAAGGGTTTATGTTGGCTATGGGAAACACTAACATTCCATCTGCCCCCCGCTGTTACTAACGCCATCTGCACTCGGCTCAGTGTCCAAGGAAACATTTCAGTATTTAGGCCGCACAAAACGTTGGAAGGCTCGTATTTCCGTAATATTGCAGTTCATCTGACTCCGAAGTTTGTAGATTCCCTACTTCCGGTAAGCAACAAGAACAACAAAGCCACGGTAGCCCAACACAAAATTAACAGAACCAGTTACTTCTGATATTCTCATTCGAAGGTAAAGAGGTAAAGCTATCCCTGTAACAGGCCGTGGAGCCCCATAAGGTTGTGAGACGTCGTGGCTCCCACATTTTCTAGAAAATCGGCTCACGGATGGCGGTGAATTAAACGCTGCTTGCCGTTCTTACCCCTTAGGAAGTTTTCTGATACTCATTTCAGGGGCTGAGTCAACCGCGGGGCTGTAGTGAGGTTAGAAGGTCAGTTAAAATATATCAAATGAACTCATCGGGACTCGAACTCGCGACCTTCCGGCACGTAGCATAGTACCTCAACCAACTACGCCAGTGCATGCTTTCATTGTGATTGTAAGACTGGACAGAAACATTTTGCGTCATCTTGCATTTTAGCCTATTTTCATTATTTAAAAAATAAAATGTTGCTTATGAGATCGCCTTGCTGTCTGTTTATACGCTTGTGTCTGTCCATCTGTCTGTGCGTTCCCTATGATTTTTAGGCTTATGAGGCATATGAGATGGCCTTGCTGTCTGTCCACATATCTGTGTTCCACCATATTTTTTTCTGTTTTCTTTGCGGTCCGTGTCATATCAAAGGAAGGTGGATTATTTTTTCCAGAACTTTTTGTTTTTGTAATACATATTTTGAGCCAAAAACAGCCCCTTTTTTCGCTCATATTTTTACAACTATTTTGTACTTTTGCAGGGTTTTGTTTTTGTATTCAAGCTTGAACCAAAACAATGCTGTTATTCGAGTTATGTTTCTAAGGTTTGAATTTTGTATTTTTGCATTGTTTTACACGGAATTATAAGTCAAATTTGAATGCTCCTTCAGTTCTGTATATTTTTTTTTATTGCTAGCGGGTTGGGACTAAGTTCCTTGTACTGCGGCCACATCTGGCTTATTATATTGATTGTGGAGCAATTGGTGGACTGAAGATTGGCAAGGGAAACCGAAGTACTCGGAGAGAACGTGCCCCAGCGCCATTTTGTCCACCACAAATCCCACTTGACCAGACCGTGAATCGAACCCGGGCCGCCGCGGTGGGAAGCCAGCGACTAACCGCTTGAGCTATCGCGCGGCCGCTGTATATTTTTTTTTTCGTGTTTGAATTTTTTCGTGGTGTTCGTATAATCTATCGTCCAGCGTAATAAGAGAGTATAACGTTTCATTAGTGAGTACAAGTTTATTTTCATTTTTATAGCGTCATTAATTCAAATTTCGTAATCAGTTGCATGTACAGTACGTTAATATGTTTTGCAATCAAAACACGAAAGAATAACAAAAAAGTGTGTACTCATGCAGTCAGAATTAATATTAAAGGCAGGGGGATAATGTCGGGTGTAACTAATGTTTGTAGTCCAAAATTCGACAGTGCTTAACCAGCACATATTAAATATACAGGGTGATTCCAAATTATTATAAGTGTTTCCGTGGCCTATAAATGGACACCCAGACAATAATTTAGAATCACATTGTATATGACCACTGCTATATAAAATTGTTATGTTCGAGACACAAGCTTTAATGAAGTTGACACACTTTTCGCTGTAATAATGTCGAATGCAGTTTATACCATTTTTATGACCCCATTAACCTCGATCATATTTATCCTTATTTCTCAGTTCTTTATTGTAGCTTTATCGCCACTTCAGTGTACTACATCGCTCTACAGCACAGCCTGAAATATCAGTAAGGATGATCGCCACAATGCAGGGAATACTGCTTATTTGTGAACCATGAAGAAGGCTGTTTCGTATATGGCCCTAGGGTCGACTCATACTCTAATAGAAATTAGTACCAGGAATCTTCCTGAGAGTAAAGGACGGCCGGCACTTAATGCTGACAACCTCACCGCCATCTGTGAACCGATTGTCTAGAAAGTGTGCAGCCTCGACGTCTCACAACCCTATGGGCCTCCACGACCTGTTACAGGGATAGTATTACCTTATATGTATAGATGTGTTCGTGTATTGATTACATGGAGCTATAACTCCACTCTCCCATACTTTTCATGGCGTCGCGCTTAATTATCTAAGCAAAGAGAGAACTTTACCAATTGCCTTTATTTGGTTCACTAAGCACGACGTCTAGACTATGGGCTAGATGGTAGAGGTATCAGAGAGAAACCGTTTATTCTCTCTTCAGAAGAATCAGAATGGCAACGGAAAGTGAGAGGATAAGAGCGAGAGACAAATAAAGAAATAACGTAAGGAGGATAAGTAAAAAAAAGGAACAAATTAGGCCCTAACTCCTGATCTCCGTCTTCTGTTTTGCTTTATTTCTTCGTCTTCATCTTGTTTACTCGTATATTCTTATTCTGCTTTTCCCTCAATCTCTGCGCTTTCTTCATACGTTTTGTTTTCATTTCTCTTCCTGTCTTCTTCGTCTCTTAATAAATATTAATTATTATCAGCATCCCCTTATGCTCATTGTATCCATTCTTCGTTCCTTTCTAGTCTAACACTTCTACTTATCCTCCCTCCTCTTTTTATCTCATTCATCACGTTTATTATTCGTTCTCTGACAAATATTCTTCGACTCCTCTATTTCATACAATTTTCCATCTCTATTTTCGTTGCCACTTTTTTTCAGTGCCTTCTTCACCCCCATATATGGTCTCTCCATTATTTCTTCTTGGAGCTAACCCCCAGTGACGACTCACCACCCCCTGTCTGGAGGCCTCTCGAGTGAAGAATTGGACCACCGCAGTTGCTCTGAGTCGCGGACTTTCAGAGAGAAAAAGCGGATGAAAATCCGTGCCCCGAGCAAGATCCGAAACCACAACCCTAGCAGTCGATAAACCTTTGACCATAAGCTCATTAAAAGCCATGGCCATGTGAATCTCTGTGACGTTTCGTTGTTCTGTCAAACAGATGCACATCTGTTCATTATCGCTGCTGAAACTCGTTTGTTTCCGCTCCGCGTGGGCCCGGATCAAAGCTGAAGTGGCTGTCGGATTCCGCTGGAATTTTTAATTTTGTTCTGCTGCAGGAAGCGATAGGATCAGATTGCTCCTATTCTTGTAACGTGTTAGGATTTCCGGTTTGCGAGGGAAGGCAAAGAAACGGTGAATGAATGTGGGAGTAATTCCGATCTTGCAACTTGTTCTCTTTGCTGAATATTAAATGACTTCGTTGGGCCTTGACCGCTTTTTCAAGTTTCTTGATCCTATACACAATACAATAAACAATAGAAGTAGGGTGTTTTCTATGTTGTCCGCGCCCCAATCGTTGCTATGCAACGACAAGGTAAATACGCCTCTACAACAACAACAGAGGGACTGTTTTTTCTGCGTAGTCCGTGCCGAGCATATATAGGAAACAGTGAAATAAGGCATAGTCTAACCCGTGTGGAGGCGGGATCGAATACCTCCACCGTGACCCTGCGAGTCGTAGGAGGCGACGAAAAGGGAAGTCTCAAGACAGACAGTAAAATATGGTCGAGAGTCCAGAGGGACTCAGACCCGAGGAACACTGGGCTGGCAAGGGCCAGCAGCATATATAAAAGACAGACCCGTCCTCTCGTCAGAGAGGGCGCCCCAAAAAACAAGACCGTAACTGTCAAGCAGTAACCAAGACTTACTGACTGACTGACCGTCAGTCGCAATGTGACTTTGACTTTGGCATAGTCTGCTCTCTGTGTGGAGGCGGGGTCGAATACCTCCACCGTGACCCTGCGAGTCGCAGTAGGCGACAAAAAGGGAAGTCTCAAACCTGTGACAGTAAAATATGGTCGCGAGTTCCAAGGGATTCGGACCTGAGAAAAACTGCGCTGGAAAAGGCCAGCAACATATACAAAAGACAGACCCGTCCTATCGTCAGAGAGGGCGCCCCACAAAAACAAGACCCTAACTGTCAAACAGTAATAAATACTGCTCGACACCAAGACTGACTGACTGACTGACTGACAGACTGACTGTCGCAATGTGACTTCGACTTTGACTTCACTTGCGACAGAATTTTCGCCAGGAAAACGTTCAAGGCAGTTCAGTAGTTGAAAACTTTGTATGATATAATTGTTCTTATTTACGAAGTGCTATAGTTACAGTAAGATTGTGTTTCCACTAGTTGTAGTTAATCCGAATACCGTGTCTAGTCACACATGTGAAGATACGTAAAATAATAAACAAATTGATGAAGATATAACATTTAAGTTTCTTAGTGGTTATAATCTGAATACCTAGGGAACCAGAATTTTGTTCCAGCTTGTAGTTCCACGAAAGCGAATCTGAGGCGAAGGAACTCCCTACTTTATTATAACGGGTATCAAAAGCGATGAACATTTCCGTAAGAATCTAATGGTTTTACGGGATGGCGTAAGGTTGGGTTAGGAAATGGTTATTTTGAAATTGAATTACTTACTGAGAAAGGTGGTAGGTTATGGTTCGCAAGTATTCATAAGCCTGGTAGGATCAGACTCTGTTTTAGGTAATGGGCCCATAGCTGTTCCACTGTTCAGATGAGGATAAAGGAAAATTGCATTAGGTTAGACACAGCGAGGGCATCAACTGAGCCCCCCTGTTCTCAGGGTAGTTGCTGAATATCGCGTGGTAGTTACCGGAATATGGGAACACCTTATTGGCTTTAACCTTCACCTTATAATATTAACCCTACAAAACCTGAAAGACTGAAGGAGTTGTCAATAGCATAGCTGAAATTTTCAGTACAGGTGCCATGAAGCCTTAGCACTGGGTTCGACGTGAATATCTTTCCTTGTGGGTTTCTTGTCAGAAGACAGACAAAGGGAGTCTGGCTGCAATTGTCAGTAAAATTTTCCATGACGCATTGACAGAATACATTTCCATGGTTTTATCCAGTCAGAAGTTGTGGACAATGTAGTTTGTAGGATTTGATATCCTCACAGCGGTGGTTATGAAGAATTTTATCTTCTGGGATATATAATTCCGTGTAATCCGTTTGAAAGTCAACCGACGTTTCAGAGGAACATGTCGCCTCTATCTTTAGCGTCAAAGAGCTCTGTTTATTATCTGTTTTCACGTTGATTTCTTACTTGGCTTATTCATCGACAATGAAGAGGAAACGAAGTGTTCGTAGGAAACGTCGATTAATTTTTCAACGGACTATACGGCGGTATATCCCGGAAGATAGGACACTTCAGTATTGTACAGTTGTTTATGTCGTTGTGGTTTCTTCTTTTCATCACATCATATAGGTACGCTAATAAGCTCAAATGTAAATGTGGCACAGTTCAGATATTTGGGAACAACGATAACAGAGCGAAACCTGATTCAGGAGGAAACTAAGAGGCGACTGAACTCGGGTAATGCTTGCTACCATTGAGTCCAGAACCTTTTGTCTTCTTGTCTGCTGCCCAAAAACATAAAAATTAGAATATAGAAAACTGTAATTTTTGCCTGTGGTTCTGTATGGTTGTTAAACTAGGTCTCTGACATTAAGGGAGGAACATAGACTGAGTGTGTTTGAGAACAGGGTGTTGAGGAGAATATTTGGACCGAAGAGAGATGAAGTGACAGGAGGCTGGAGAAAACTGCATAATGAGGAGCTTGATAACTTGTACTCTTCTCCACTGTAAAATTAGAATGATCAAGTCAAGGAGGATGAGGCGGGCAGGGCATGTAGCAGGAATGGGGGAGACGAGGAATGCGTATAGGATATTGGTGAGAAAGCTAGAAGGAAAGAGACCACTGGGAAGACCAAGGCGTAGGTGGGCGAACAATATTAAAATGGATCTTGGAGAGATAAGATGGGATGGTATGGATTAGATTGATCTGGCTCAGGATTTGGACCGGCGTAGGGCTCTTGTTAACACGGTAATGAACCTTCCGGTTTCACAATATATTGGGAAATTCTTCAGTAGCTGCAGAATTGGCGGCTCCTCGAGAAGGGCTCAGCTCCATATAAGTAATAGGCTCAAATGTACAGTTTGTCTGCTTTTAGTTTGGCTCATTTATTTAGCGTTTCTCTCCCTCTCTCTCCTACCCCCGCTTTCACATCTCTTATATGTCCTCATATTCCTTGTTTTCTTGGGTACATACTACTAGTATGTGCCTTACCTCCCCATTTCGTTGCGAAAGTATATCCCCTGGTTTCGTATGCTCGACCTTCAACAATCCACGTGTTGTCATGGGCGGTTGCTTAGCGATAGGTTGGATATCTTTTCCGCGAGAACGTGTTTACCGAGCCGTTGCTTAGAAACGGATGTTTGTTTACCCGTCTATTTCATAGCAACGGCTGTACTTGTCCATTTCGAGGTGTCTGCCCAGCAACGGGTTTCTATGCCACGATATTTCTAATCACTATGTAACAACCTACCCCATTATCTGATAGTGACAACTGAAATAAGTTACGCACCCACTTTACCTGAAGTTCTGTTTTTTGTGGAGTGCTGAGATTGTGATTTTCACCATTCAGCTTCCGGAAAAAGTAGAAAATATATGTTTTAAGGGATATTTATCGGGTATAAGAAAACGGATGGGCTGGGCTGTGTAATATAGCGGGAAAGTTGCGACAGTGTTTTTTTTTTACTTTTTATGGGAAGAGTTGTAAATTATTGCATGAAAAGAAGAAATTTAGTTTGCCGTTATTCTAGTCTCCTTGTATCTTAAGGGAAGAAGGGAGAGGGAAAATCTTAGCTCTCAATTCCCAATGGAATCCAGAAACCCATAGTTGCAGTGTCATACGGCAGATGTTTCTATTAGGTACAAAAAAAAAAGAGTCCATTCTACTGCCTAATCTAGGTCGAATTTCTGTTTCTTGTTCATAGTCAGATTAGAGTCAAAAAAAGGGGACGTATTCCAATTTAAACTCCATGCAACAGTAAGTTAAATCGTCCTGTTTCTGTGTCGAGGCTGGATATTTTATGGGACGATCGTTAGCCTGAGTATTGGTTCTCAACCAGTGGGACGCGAGACTTTGTCAATTGCGTCCCGAATATCTGAAGAGAAGACTGGTAACGTAAAATAAAATATGAACCCCCATAAACTGTTTAACCCGTTTGAAGACCGTGAATCAGAATTACTTTACGTTTTTCAGTTTACTGCCAACCAGTTCATCTTGGCGACATGCCCTTTGAGACTCACGACCAGAGATCTTTTTTTGCGACAAGACCCTTATGGTCGTAGTCCTTATGTAACATCCTCTCTGACGAGAAGATGGGTTTGTCTCTTATGAATACGCTTGACCTTTGTCAAGTATACGTATCGCACATACAACATGTTATTGAACATTCTTCCCTTTGCACTATGTATGTATGTATGTATGAAGGGGTAGGCCTTCTCGGCCCTTTCACTTAGACCTCAGTGGTCCATTGTCCCTTTGCACTATATACAAGCCCTCTGTCAGTCCAGGCTTTGGGAAGCAGATCGTGCCAATCTTATGTATCTTATGCTACAACGGCAGCTTAGTCACTTGAACGGTCTTAAGCTTGACCGCCTCTTCTATTTTCTGTGTCTGGCTTCTCCGTGTCCTGTACTGCGAATATGTTCGGTTCGTTCTCGCGGTTTTGTATGACTTCGGCTTGTTGTTTGTATACTTTTTTATATAATCGTGAACTTATGGAAAGTTGAAAGCCGTGTGCAAATCGCGTACCGGTGCGCGTCTTGGAAAATTTCCAGTTCTTCGGAGAACCTTGTTTTGCAGGCGCTGCAATTTTAAGAGATGGGTGTCTGCTGCTTTACCCTCGGAAAGAGACCCGGTACCCATTAGATAGGAGGCTGGGTGGACCACACAGCGGGTTTGGGTGATGTAGAGAAAATAAATATATCTTGCCACTGCCGGAATTCGAACCCCGTCTCTTCTTTTGAATTTAACATAACTTCTAGTTTTATTACTGTATAATCACAGCATTCCGAGTCAGAAATGAAGCCCAAATTTCAAAACTAAAAACACGATAACGTCCATAATAATAAGGCTCATCACACGCCTAAGAATATGGGGGTAAAGGAGAATCGGGCCATCCTCTCTTGATTATCTGAAGAAACTCAGAAGAAACTCAGAATACATCCTGCTCCAATCTCTTTATCTACACAGAATCTCACATTAAATAGCCTGAGATTGAACCCTTGCGCTCTGCAGTGAGAAATCGGCATCTTACTTTTATACACGAATGATATTTCCATGAATACGACGTATTTTTTTATTGCTAGTGGGGTGGGACTAAGTCCCTTGTACTGCGGCCACTTCTGGCCTATTGTACCAGCCCCAGATAATAGGTGAGGGTGATTGTGGAGCAATTGGTGGACTGAAGATTGGCAGGGGAAACCGAAGTACTCGGAGAAAACCTGCCCCAGAGCCCCTTTGTCCACCACAAATCCTACTTGACCAGACCCGAGATCGAACCCGGGCCGCTGCGGTGGGAAGCCAGCGACTAACCGCTTGAGCTATGGCGCGGCCCGTCGAATACGACGTAAGGTGGCACAATATAACCATTTCTAATGATGAATAAAAGAATAAGATTAGGCAGTAAAGTTTGACAATAAGTTGAACTCGGAAAGTAGCGTCTGTATTGCCTCTCTTAGTGCAGAGCGAATGTAGCTGGTTATGCTTTATAATAGCTGTACAATTAAGAAGAAACGGAAGTGTATATATATATATATATGAATCGATGTTCGCCATTTTTCTTTTAGTGCGGGTTTTCTTCGCTGTGTTTCGTCTCTTTTTTTTTTTCTTTTTGCTTTGAGCCCATCTATCAAGCGAACTCACATCTACTCTTTATTTTATAGTTCGCAGCGGATATGGAAGCTTAACAAATCCCCCGCAGGGTAGCGCTGCTGGCGCGATGAAAGTTACAGCACTATTTCAGAAAATATGTTTGTCCCATCCATGGAGAGACTCGTCAGAATTTTGTTCTGCAGATGGCAGCACGCTGTAAAACCGCTGGTTGAGGTACATATATAGGCATAGTCTCTGAAATGAGAGTCGTCTTTGGATTGTTGGCTGTTCTTTATAGCCGGTACACCCTGGGCTCAGTTCTCGGCCGGGAGGCCGGCTGCTTTAAAATCATAATCCTTCTCACCCCCTTACAGTGGTCACTGTGTCCAGTTTTATCTTCTGGGATATAGCGCCTCAAAGTTCGGTGAAAATTAGCTGACGTTTAGGGGGAAGATATCGCTTCCATTTTCAGGGCCGAAGAGTAAGCTAAGGAAGAAACAAGCATGAATCAGACAACAAACCTTATCCCTTTAAGGCACAGTGCTTATTACAAGTACCCCCTGTTTTAATATTAAATCTGTCTGAACATTGAACGACAATAACACATAAAACGCTGATTCAGGAGGAAATTAAGAGGTGATTGAACTCGGGTAATGCTTGCTACCATTCAGTCCAGAACCTTTTGTCTTCTCGTCTGCTGTCAAAAAACATAAAAATTAGAATATACAAAACTATAATTTTGCCTGTGGTTCTGTATGAGTGTTAAACTAGGTCTCTGACATTAAGGGAGGAACATAGGCTAAGGGTGTTTGAAAACAGGGTGTTGGGAATATTTCGACCGAAGAGAGATGAAGTGACAGGAGGTTGGAGAAAACTGCATAATGAGGAGCTTCATAACTTGTTCTCTTCTCTAAGTATAATTAGAATGACGAAGTCAAGGAGGATGAGGTGGGCTGGGCATGTAGCACGAATGGGGGAGAAGAGGAATGCATATAGGATATTGGTGAGAAAGCTAGAAGGAAAGAGACCACTGGGAAGACCAAGGCGTAGGTGGGTGGACAATGTTAAAATGGATCTTAGAGAGATAGGATGGGATGGTATGGTTTGGATTGATGTGGCTCAGGATAGGGACCAGTGGAGGGCTCTTGTGAACACGGTAATGAACCTTCAGGTTCCATAAAATGCTGGGAAATTCTTGAGTAGCTGCAGAATTGACGGCTCCTCAAGAAGTGCTCAGCTCCATGAGTAATAATAATAAAAATGGACAAATTTTAACTTGATGTGCTATGATTTATGTAATAGTAATTTCCTCAACGTGTTGTTATTTGCCTTCTGAAGAGGATCTTTAATTGACCGAAACATGTAAATGCAACATATATATATTTTTTTTGAATCGAACTGCACGGTGTAGTCAAATGATTCTGTAGTACAACTGTGGTTGTTCATCTGTCAATAAATATCAGAAAACAGAAAGATTGCGGTTCACGAAGAATATGTTATGCTCTATTTATAAAACTGTTCATATGTTTTGTTGCTATTTGCATCTCACTTGCCGAAAAAGATTTATATTTTGTCAATGTCTCTATCAATCATCTTGACTTTCGATACCGAAATACGGATTATTGTTGGACAGTTGTATAATATATCATTGTCTGTACAATGCTTCCTCAGATCGTGGCACACAGAATAACAATCCAGTATACAGCCTCTGTGGTCTAGTGGCTACAGAGCCAGAAGTCACGGGTTCGATTCCCGGCGCTACCTGATTTTCTGAGAAGTAGTGGATCTGGAACGGTGTCCACTCTGCCTCGTGAGGATAATTGAGGAACTACTTGAATGGAAAAATAGTAGCTCTGGTCTAGAAAACTGAAATTAACGGCCGTGGGGATTCGTTACGCTGACCACGCGACACCCTCTGTCCGCTAAAGTTGGCACTAACTTCGCCGACAGCAGCGGTCGCTCGGTGGGTATAGTTCACTTGCGGACTGAAGCCACGGAGTTTAGTTTTAATATATTTAACTTTACATACTCCTATGTACGTATATGGAGCCGGGATAGGTCAGTCAGTGTAGTGAAGGACGCTGGTTTTGATTCTGTGTTTCATTTCCGAGAAGGGCAGCAGGTTGTATTCTTACCTGCAGCGTCCTAACCGGCTTTGGGGCCCACATCATCACCTATATCCAAGGGGTGCAGGTGCTTTTTCCTCTGTTATAAAGCTCACGGGGCGTGAAGCTCAGTGCTAACCTCCAACTAGTTTTGAGATTAAAATTCCCTGTGTTATACTTCAGTTCTACCGTACGCATTCGTGGCGTGGTGCTTAATTAATTAAGCACAGGGACAACTTACTCCTGCGTACGTAAAAGACGAAACTTACACGAGTTCATGAAGGAATTAAAAGAAAAGCGCGGCCGGCGCGTAAGGCTGACAACCTTACCGCCATCTTTGAGCCGATTCTCTAGAAAATGTGGGACCCTCAACGTCTCCTAACCTTATGGGCCTTCACGGCCTGGTACAGGGACAGATTTACTTTTTACTTTTTTTATTAAAATATTTTCACGTGATTGAGTTACTATAGACGGGGTATAGATTGCTGACTCCATTTATTGACCACTTGTATACTACACCTTACAGATCACTGGAACACAGACTAGGGTCCTCAGCCTATTATAGTTTCCACTAGCCGTTTCCTGGCAACGGATTTTAACACTAACTGTAACAGTCTCACGGAATTACACACTCCAGATATCACTGTAATTACAGCACACACAAAGTCTTCTCTTCACACCATGACTTTCAACTGAGCACTGAACTCGTTGCTCCAAACCCTTCCGGTTATAAAATCTCGGTACGGACCGCACAGAAACACCGTTCCTATGTTTCTGTTGCTGCTTATTAAGAATATATTGTCTAGCAACAGACATTATCTAAAAACGAATTTTTTTTTCAGGGACGTTCACTAGCAAAGGCTGTTTCTCTGGTTCCATAGTTTGAACAAATATGCCACAGAACGTTACTGTGCTAAGGATTTCGTTGAATACACAGGACCTCTTTTTCCTTCGCTAGGTTGCATACTCAAAACATGTTTTATCGTAAAACGTATTTCACGTAAAATAAATTGGACACACGCAGGTCGCTCTACTCCACGATTTCACTTCAGATTTCTCTTATATTCTCATCCAAGGATTTCTTCCTTTAATTACGTGTTTGATCGTCTGATTTGTTTACATCGCGTAGAGGTAAAATTCATTTAAGAATATTAATGTAACAGCCGCTGAGAATCCAGCAGGAAATCTCGTCATTCGTTATAAAATCTCTCGTACTGTTAACTTCCTCTGGTTTCTCCCGTGCTCCTTTCCACTCCTACATTTTAATCTCACGTTTACAGAACTTGTTTATATACACAGAAGGATAAATGACATAACCCCAACTCCATGTTGGTTGTACAGTGTAACCCCTCCCCTTGGCATGTAGACTACTGTATAAAAAGGCAAATGAATGAGCTCCATGCCGTACTCTGAAGACTGAGTAGTGTATACACGTGTATGGGCTCTCCATATTGTGACAATGTCCCAGAGTTATTATACCAAAAATATGAAAGACACCCCCTTCATAATGTCCATAACATAATCACCATATACCATCTAAAATAGGAACGAGGATACGTGACGTTGAGAAAAACGTCATAATATTGTGATGCATATATCCATTGCAAGGTAACGGCTCGGTAAATATATTCCCGAATTTACGCTCTCAAAAATAGAAGACCATCCATTAATAGGTAACTAACCAACAGACACGCATTCTCGACAACAGAAGATGGTGTTATCGTGGGGTCCGTTCCGAGGAATTAGAAGAAGACACAGAAGAATTGAAGTAGGACGTTCAAGTGACTAGACTGCCGTTGTAGCGGAAGCTACTAGAGATATGGCATAATCTGTTGTATTGAGCCTGGACTGACAGAGGCCCTGTATATATTTTATATACATTTATTAAAATGTTTAACATGTAAAATGTAAATATCCTTTACATTATGACAAATGACATATTACTGTAAATAATGACTCTGACAAAAGACAGAGCCGTTCTCTCGTCAGAGAGGGAGCCGCACAATAACAAGACTGAAACTGTCAAACAGTAATAAATATCTGGTCATGATCCCCAGATGGGTTTCGACACCAAGACTGACTCTCTGACCGTCAGCCTCAATGAGACTTCGACTTTGACTTGGATTGAAGGAGTACACTGGAATACAACGGAGTTGTCAGGAAACGTCAGCCTGTGAAGAGAAGGCAGCCGTAGTCAGGTAAGGAATGGAGCGAGTCTTGATTGGGAGCTGTTATGATTGATTGTGATTACAAATGATTGTAAAAGGTGTTTATAAATCCGATCATCCGATCCAAACGCCGTTACTATTGGTTACGCAACCATAAACTCGTGACAATATAGAAATTTATTAGGTTATATAAAAAACAAACTCCGTGGAATGAGTCCGCAAGCGAACTATACCAACCGAGCGACCGCCGCTTGTCGGCGAAGTTAGTGCCAACTTTAGCGGATAGAGAGTGCCGCGTGGTCAGCGCAAGGAATCCCCACGGCCGTTAATCTCGGTTTTCTAGACTGGTACTAGGTTATATATTCATAATTCCAGGGGTCATAACGCAATAGGAAATTCAGGTATACTTGAGCAGAACTTTTATTCCGTTAAGTTGCCTACCCGTGATATGACGTACCCTGGTTCGTAGAGCAGGTAGACTTCAGATCACAAGGAGGAGGGAGAGATTTCGGAACCGAAATTACAGACCACTTACTTTATGACAAGTTGTTAGGGTGTAAAACATTTCACGGCTAACAGTACCAGAATTTGCTCAGCTTGCCACGTGGTTTTACTCTGGTTTCTTTGCTTGGCTTTTTCTGAGACCCTGAGGATGGAGGTGATATGTTGCTCCGAAATTTGCACTTAAATTTCAATGGCCTACACAGAATTAAGTCCCATAATGTGAAAAACGAAATTTCACGTCCATACATAATTAACAGCAGTCAACTGGTCAGGCCGCATTCTTCACGACTGCTTCATTTCTGTCTTTAGTCTTGTCTATGTTTTCCTTCTTTTAGCTTGGAGAATAAAGTTTTATAGAACAGAACGCAGTGTGATGTTTACGGTGAGGGCAGAGGGTCGATACACTGTCTCGTTAACACTGGAGTAAAGAAATTGTAGAATCCCCGAGGCATGCATCACAGTAAGCAGGGCTGCTATAGGCCGCGCCATAGCTCAAGCGGTTAGTCGCTGACTTCCCACCGCGGCGGCCCGGGTTCATCCCGGGTCTGGTCAAGTGAGATTTGTGGTGGACAAAGTGGCGCTGGGGCGCGTTTTCTCCGAGTACTTCGGTTTCCCCTGCCAATCTTCATTCCACCAAATTCTCCATCATCATAATCGCCCAGGGCAGGTACAGTAGGCCAATCAGTGGCCGCCGTGCCGAGTGGACCCAGTTGGACTCCACCCCTCAGTAAGCGAATTAAAAAAAAAAAGCAGCGCTGCTCTGAAGTAATGATGGACCCTGAGCAAAATATAAGACGGGGTTTGGATTGGCAATTGGATATATTGATCACCCATTGTACATTTACTCGTAATCACAATAAATTACAATAATTCACGATGAATCTTCAGCCGAACACTTCTTCCTAGCACCCACTCAATTTTGATCTGATCTCTGACTCAATTCTGATCTGATTCATAACAACTCACTATTTGACACATTTCATCTTCTTCCGACTGGATACTCCGCTGGAGTCCAACTGAACTGTCAATTCGAATCGACTCGAGTCTTATGTTACGACCACGGTCAGTCGGCCAGTCTCTCTTGGCATAAAGCACCCAACTGGGGCTTACGACCAGATCTTTATTACTGTTAGACAGCTGCGGATTTATTGATCTGGGGCGCTCTCTCTGACGAGAGGACGTGTCTGTCGTTTACAACTGCTGCTGGCCCTCACCAGCGCAGTCATTCTCGGGTACGAGTCCCTTGGAACTGGCGACCATATTTTACTGTCTCAGATTCGATACTTCCCTCTTCGGCGCCTCCTATGACTCGCAGGGCTACGGTGGAGGTATTCGACCCCGCCTCCAAGCGGGATTGATTTGGCTGCCCTAGTTTTATTCCTTATAACACCTCGTATCCGTCTTTACTGAGCCTTTCCCCACCAGCAGTCGTCTGTTCTTATTAAGAATCTTATGCCTAGCAACGGACGTCGTTCCGTTGTCGGCTTCGTAGCCGTTGCCTGGAAACGAATGTTGTTTCAGAGCCGTTCATTAGCAACGGCTGTTTCTCTGTCTTCACAGCCCTTGATTTGAGCAATTATACCACAATATATATGTAATATATGTAGCCACGGACAAATAACCCACGTATTTCTTTATGTTACTGCAGTTTCTCATCTGTTTACTTTCTTATTTAATTCAATAACCCGCACTTTGTGGCGGGCAAACTATGCTGTGCCCCCTGTTGCACATCTTCTGTTTTATCACTGAAGTGAAGAATATTCATTCTCTGCATAAATTCTATTTCGCTTCCACCCAGAAGGAGGAAATGCAAATGTTTACCTAACGCACGCCGGCTCTCATGCAGAGGTCGTGACGTGTTTGTTTGTGGATCCGCTACTGATTTATGTGATTTGTTTCTGTACGGGTTGTGTGTGTAGAAGGGGGTGCAGAAGTATCCTAATTCTTTGTTATACACGGAAAAATTTTATGATATTCCAGAAGTGCAAAGATAAATTTCTACCGATTTATTGGATATCCTGACTGAAGACTTTCGCTAGTTCTCCGTAATTCCTCCACGGCGATGCCGAGGAAATTCCTTCGAATGTGACAGGAATATATTCTTCCATATACTTCCCAGATATATATATATTCATGTTCAAATTGTTTTATATTCCTTGGCGAGTTATAAATAGTTGTATAAAGATAATTTATAAACCTCTACCAGCGATCGAAGTGTTTCTAATGTAGTTTACTTCATGACGCTCCCATTCTCTACACTGTATTGTGTCTAATGACAGGATGATTAATGAATTGGCAAGGAAACTATTGTGGCCTAACATAAATGATATCCAAAGAATTTCATTCAGAGGGACTGAGAAAGACTACGAGAAACATCAGTCTGAGTTAAAGATATCATGACTGATATTCGAAATGAGGATCTCCCGAATGCACTTCTACAGTATTACCAGTAAACCGCTCCGTTTGTTTACAAGGATGTGAAATAATTGTGATGATGTGGGGTGATTACATATATGCATGTAATTACGTGAGCTCTTGCAAACACATTTTTTTCAATTTAGAGAAATAATATCCTGGAACATATTACACGCCACTCATATCATGTGAAGACTAAAGCCTCTGACGAGATACATTTATTAATAAAAGTGGCATGCTATGTGTAATGTGATTCAGTATTTTTATACCAGAACCTGGCACTGTTAAATTTATGCAGTTTTCTGAAAGGGCCACCTGGCTCTCATTAAACTAATTGGGTTCATACGCAACAACGCATTATATTCCATGCACGCTGGCTTCCCAACACATAAATTTGCTTTCCTTTGAAATTTGAATAAGCAAACAGACATCATTTCGTGTTTAGTAACAAAACACCATGTGCCCCATAGGCATGCGAACAGAGGAAATATACTAAATGCCATAGCAACGAATTTATCATTTACATTTTCAAAAAGTTATTTTACTAGGCTCTCAGTAGCTAGGCAATATGGCGTCAAATGGCAGGGTGTTAAATGCTGAATTGGAAAATATTTGGAAGATAGAAGTCTGAACGAATCAAGGCACTGTCTCAAAATTTGCATGGAAGGGCTGAGTAGGGTCAAACCCACATAATATTGAAATCATAATACGCGGTAGCCCAGCCGAGATTCGAACGAGGCACCTC
Organism: Cryptotermes secundus; assembly: GCF_002891405.2. Lineage (NCBI taxonomy): Eukaryota > Metazoa > Arthropoda > Insecta > Blattodea > Kalotermitidae > Cryptotermes > Cryptotermes secundus. The sequence continues at coordinate 2,425,226 of NW_019724601.1, read as the reverse complement.
CAAAATACGAATCAAGTTGATTTCCGCCCAATTGGCGTGCCTAATGACATCACTGTAAAAGTGTTGCTGTGTTTCTTTCAACATGCTATAGGAAAGTAATGGGATTTTTGTTTGACACACAGGGTTTTTTTATTCCATAAGGCTGTCAGCCCTGGGTATGACGTAACCTCAAGGATGTTTTAGAGACACGATATCCGGTGACGTCACGCCAAATGTGACAGAGAGAAATGATTTTGTATAAAGAACTGACGACAGCATCCTTTATAAATGTTTCTGCATTAAGTACCTAAAGTAACGGTTCCAGTTCTTGTGATGTTAAATAAGGAAATTATAAAGAAATAAATCTGTAAGTGGAGAATTAAGAAAACACATTAATAAGTTCATTATCCCACGCAGCGAAGGCTATAGTACCCATACTTCTACATACAACAGTTCCCAGTGTTCCAGCTGACTACCCCTTCTCTTCCTTTGGTTGGAGACCAGGAGAAACGTTGATTGGGCTGAAAATGTTTTTTTCTTTGCATAATTCTTAATACACGCTTTGAAACATGTTTCAAACATAAATAATAATTTCTAATTTTATATAACAAAATATATCCATTTTTATTTGTTGACTATTTTTTTATTTTGAGTTCATGTGAGTTTCAGATCACTACGGCATGACTCGTCTTCGGATTACTGACGGAAAAACCAGCCTCAACATTTGGCATTGACTGCAAACCTATTGAATAAGCAATCAACTATAACCGACATTTTGTGTTTCTTCAGCTTGAGAATTGTGAATTTTTAACCCTTTGCGTTCCAAATCCCTCCATATATTACCCACTAATACGCCAAGGTTGTTGATGGTAAGAGCAGTTGCACAGAAAACCCCACAATTCTTCCCTCGCGTGACCTTCAGACAGCACGGGAAATACATCACGTAAAGGACTGTTCTTTCCTTTGCACATCGGTATGTCACACTTGATGCCATCTATTGACAGAAATGTTGTACTAATTGATTAACAGCGAGCCCATATCTTCGGTTGTGTTGGTTTTAATGCAATCTCACCCGAGTCGATGTGCCTGTTAATATGCTTGCGAAGGATAAAAAATAAAATTAGAAAAGTTTCTTTCATCCAACTTGCTTAAGTTGCCACAATTAATCCGTGCAAGTCCGAGTCCCCGCACTATTTTACGGTGAGTAGTTGTTAATATTTTATCACACCGCATATTGACTTGATCATCCGGGGGGTAAAAATTAAAGTTGTCCCTGTATCTAATTAAGCATTATGCCATGAAAACGTATGGGGAGTGGATGTATAGATCCACGTTTTCTTGGCCTCGTCACTAGTTGGGGTGAGTGGTCAGCTTCAAGCCCCGGCCGCTTTACCCCCCCAAGGATAAAACCCATTGTATAGAAAGCTGGGTGGGCCCTAGCGCCGGTCTGGACGACGTTGAAAAGATAAAATTCTTGACCATACCGGGACTCGAACTCCGCAACCTCGGTCGTCCAGCGCATAGCCAGTCCCTAAGCCGACAAGGCTACCCGAGCTCACTTTAATTATAATGGCCACGGCCGAAGAGATTGGCATGTAAGTTGCTATGTATGTGGAAAGGACGTACTTCTACATTATATATTGCCCTTGCTGTTTGAAGGTCATTTCGTGTGTTTCAAACTTACTGTCACTGTCACAATTCCGGTAATAGCATGCTGTTTTGCAATGTTGACCAGTGGATCACTTACTTAAGCTGTTCTGCTGCAGGCACAATGACTTGCCCTGGAACGTCAGGAAATTCATGCACAATCAGATCCTCAGTTTCAACTTCACGGCTGACCTAGAGAAGGTTCACCCCTGGGCGAAGAGCAACTGGTCACACACAGATCTACCGAGGCTGCGGAGAGGCATGGTTGGGGCACAGGTAAGCAGAAGTGGACAGAAGAGAGGGATGGATGGGCACTAATATTGGGAGGAGAGGGATGGTTGGGCACAAGTAGTGTGAGGAGAGGAGTCTTTGAGCACTAATATTGGGAGGAGGGGGATGGTTGGGCACAGGTAGTGTGAGGAGAGGAGTCTTTGAGCACTAATATTGGGAGGAGGGGGATGGTTGGGCACAGGTAGTGTGAGGAGAGGAGTCTTTGGGCAATAATATTGGGAGGAGAGGGATGGTTGGGCACTAATATTGTGAGGAGAGGGATGGTTGGGCACTAATATTGTGAGGAGGGGGATGGTTGGGCACAAGCTGTGGGAGGAGAGGGATCTTTGGGCACTAATATTGTGAGGAGAGGGATGGTTTTGCACAAGTAGTGGGAGGAGAGGGATGGTTGGGCACAAGTAGTGGGAGGAGAGGGATAGTTTGGCACTAATAATGTGAGGAAGGGGATGGTTGGGCACAAACTGTGGGAGGAGAGGGATCTTTGGGCACTAATATTGTGAGGCGAGGGATGGTTGGGCACAAGTATTGCGAGGAGAGGGATGGTTGGGCACTAATATTGTGAGGAGAGGGATGGTTGGGCACTAATATTGTGAGGAGGGGGATGGTTGGGCATAAGCTGTGGGAGGAGAGGGATCTTTGGGCACTAATATTGTGAGGAGAGGGATGGTTGGGCACAAGCTGTGGGAGGAGAGGGATAGTTGGGCACTAATATTGTGAGGAGCGGGATGGTTGGGCACAAGCTGTGGGAGGAGAGGGATCTTTGGGCACTAATATTGTGAGGAGAGGGATGGTTGGGCACAAGCTGTGAGAGGAGAGGGACGGTTGAGGAACCAGCAGAGTGAGGAAAAAATGGTTGTTGAACAGCTGGCATGAAGAGAAGAATGGCTGGGTCACGAATGGGGCGAGGAGAAGAATGGTTAGGGCACAAGTGAAGTTAAGAAAGAAGTAGTTAGGGACAGAGAAGCACGAGTTGATAGCTGGGTCAGGACGTGTTTCATGAACACTGCAGACTAGACTTCTGCGGTTATGTCTGAAAATTTTCAACTAGTATGTACCTAGATTATAAACACACACACACACATATATATATATATATATATGTAAGTATAGATGACTGAGCTACATAATTATTATTTTACAAAAAATTTCAATT
>NW_019724601.1:2411487-2421426 GCF_002891405.2 Cryptotermes secundus | reverse complement strand
TCATCTGGAGTACTTGCTGCAGGCTGGAATACGTAGCTTCTTCTGGCAGGATCATTAGTGAATCATGAATTAGAAAGGATCAGGAAGGAAGCTGTAGTGGCCTGAGTATCTGTAAGATTTGAAGTTTTCACGGCTGTGACTATGAAGAATGTCGCTTTCTGGGATGTGGCGCCGTGTAGATATTGTAGATAAACCGACGTTTCGGAGGAACGTATCGCCTCCATCTTCAGGGTAGTCACCTGATCACGCTGGTTCCTCGCTCGCTGATTTTTTTCCTTTTCTTTTCATCATTTATTTTCAGCATACAGGATCTATGAAAGTATGACGTAGAGAGAGGAATTTAAGACATAATTATAACTGTAATCTGTCTAAAATATCTCTTAGTGTCATATATTACGAAGGAGATGTTAGGAAGAAAAGGATTTTTTTTTATTGCTAGTGGAGTGGGACTAAGTCCCTTGTACTGCGGCCACTTCTGGCCTATTGTACCAGCCCCAGATGATAGGTGAGGGTGATTGTGGAGCAATTGGTGGAATGAAGACTGGCAGGGGAAACCGAAGTACTCAGAGAAAACCTTCCCCAGCGCAACTTTTTCCACCACAAATCCCACTGGACTGGAACCCGGGCCGCCGCGGTGGGAAACCAGCGACTAACCGCTTGAGCTATGGCGCAAAAGGAGGGGTTGGTGGAGTGCCACTGTTTTAGGCACAGTATGGAAAGCAAATCTGAGCTAAGAAAATGCGTGAAGAGGACGCATCAATTATATGTTTTGAGTCTTATTCTAGCCGCATGGAAGATGTAGAAGGAAGGAACGTGACACCAGAAAGACTTTCTGTTGTGGTAGAAAACCCCCTTTTTTTTCATTTAGTTCTCAATATATCACGACATAGCCATAATGTTCTGACAAGGCCACATGTATCCCAGCGAACAGTCGATAAATCTAATGCAGCAGCAGTGTCTGAAATATTGTAAGGTTGGCGCTACTGTGAAACAAAAGACTGTGTAACTGGCAGTGATTTGTTTCTGTGCATAGCCTACTCTATATTTTCCTTCTTAAAACAAACCAGCCCAATGTTCCTTACAAGGAGATGATAGATTGAAGTAGGTCACGACAGTAACATCGTCGGAAACGTCGGAAACTCAACCATACATTTATGTGGGAATTAAGTAAAGAAAGTAAAGGTAAAGATGGACCTATGCTTAATTAAGAACCGCGCCATGAAGATATAAAGCGAATCGATGTATTCATGTGCATGTTCATAATCTCTGCATTAGATAGATGTTAGATGTCAGCTTCACGCCTCGGCCGCGTTATCTCCCGGCAGAAAGCTCCTGGTATCCATTTCATGAAGAGTCGGGATAGCGACTTTCTATGTTTTGGACGACAGAGGAGTCGGAATTCGAGTCCCGGTATAGTCAATGTCGACCAAACCGGCTCTGGGGCCCACCCAGCCTCCTATACAGCGGGTATCGTAGGCTCTTCCCTTGGGGCAAAGCGGCCGGGGCGTGAAGTTGACTACTCACCTACAGCTGGTGCTGAGGTGAAGAAAATATGGATCTATACATCCACTCCCCCATTCGTCTTCATAGCGTAGTGCTTAAAGAGTTAAGCACAGGGAAAGCTGTACCTTACCCATTGGATAGAAGACTGGGTGGGTACCAGAGCCGGTCTGGATGCTCGGAACAAGATAAGAACCCTTTTTTATATTGCGTGTCGGGTGGGACTAAGTCCCTTGTACTGCGGCCACTTCTGGCCTCTTGTACCAGCCCCAGATGATAGGTGAGGGTGGTTGTGGAGCAATCGGTGGAATGAAAATTGGCAGGGGAAACCGAAGTACTCGGAGAAAACCTGCCCCAGTGCCACTCTGTCCACCACAAATCCCACTTGACCAGACCCACGATCGAACCCGGGCTGCCGCGGTGGGAAGCCAGGAACTAACCGCTTGAGCTATTGCGCGGCCGTAAGAACCCTTGCTCCTGCGGTAAATCGAAACCAAATTCCTCGGCCGTCGAGCACAACCCATCGCTGTACGAATTTAAACAGTGAAAAAAGTCTGAACTTTTGTTTGAAAACTGTACTTTGTCGGAATCAGATTTTTTATATTATGAAGTGGTGACTGCGCAGAATGTTCTATAGCAGAAGTTTTGGGTTCGTTGTTGGAAGGCGATTTTAAACTTGGCTGGGTGACTCGATATCCTGGCATGTTTTAGTATGACTTTTTATTCTCACAGCAGTGATTAGGAAGAGCTCTGACTTTTGGGATATATAGCGCCACACAGATGGTTTAAAATCAACCGAAGTTTCTGAGGAACATGTCGCCTCTGTTTTCAGAATAAGCCAAGCAAGAAACCGAAATGGAGTAGGTAGGAACTGTCATCCGAATATAAGACGACCCACCTCCCCTGATTTTCCAGTAATTAAATAAAAACTATTTTTGGTACAATGGAATATGTCATTTAATCACGAAGTTTATAAGCGAAAACAATTAAAAACTGTACTGTTAAGAAACGCGGTGGCGTAGTTGCTTGAGGCACTATGCCATAAGCCGGAAGGTCGCGGGATCGAATCCTGATGAGGTCATTGGATTTTTTCGATTGACGTAATCCTTCCAGCCGCACTATGACCCTGGGGTCGACTCAGCCTCTAACAGAAATGAGTACCAGGAATCTTCGTGAGGGTAAAGAGCGGCCGGTGCGTAAGGCTGATAATCTCAACGCCATCTGTGAGCCGATTGTCTAGAAAATGTGGGAGTCTCGACGTCTCACAACCCTATGGGCCTCCATGATCTGTTACGGGGATAGCTGTAACTTTTTTTACGTTTTATTTGAAGGGGGGAAAACGAGGAACTTCGCCTTATATTCCGTTTAATACGGTATATCCCAGATGATGGACATGTATGTTTAATCTACTGATTAAATTGAAAGTGAAGGATGCAATTGACCTTGAGTGTATCACGTGACCTGCGCACGCAACTACGCTGCAGTAAGGAGAGTGGGTGGGTGGGAGAGCATCTCATTACCGCAATGAGTTGACCAAGAGAAGAAAACAAGTAACCACTCCGTTGGTTGAATAGGTGATTGGCAACCGCTTGAAAGCATGTTGTGTGAATGTCTTGGCAGTAGGAACGTCCGTGTGAATGGGAGACCAATGTAATGACCTCTTCGTATGTAATTTTAAGCTGGTCCGTACATAGATCACTGAGACGCGATTTGAGATACTCATGGCTTCGACTCTGAAGATTATTATACCGAGATGAGATGTCATATAGACTTATACATCATTACCAACTTTTCGGAGAAACAGGCTGTCTCCTATAAGTTGGTAACGGTCTGCCGGACAGTACTGTGATCGTTATTAGAAAATTCATTTATTTTTAATTTTACTCTTCGTCAAATATATTTAGAATAATCAAATCAAGCAGGATGGGATTTAGCACATATGAGAAGAAGGAAAATGCATACAGTGTTCTGGTATGAAAGCCAGAAGGAAATAGACAACTAGGAAGACGTTGGCATTGGCGGGAGTATAAGATTAAAATTCATCTTAGAGAAATAGGATGATTGGATATGGACTGGATTCATCTGGCTCTAGAAGGAATCATCTTCACGAAGTCAGTTAATTCATAAGTTGTATATTGTGTCATATTTCCTCGAAGCAAGAACTGTGGAACCAGAGAAACAGCATCTGCTAGCGAACGGCTCTGAAACAATATTCTTTTCTAGTCTAGTCTAGTCTAGTCCATTTCCGTTGAAATGGAGACTCATGCAACAATAGAGGTACTTTTAGAAAAGGTGTTGTCTACTCGGTCCGTGCGAACGAGTTATAAGGAAGACGGGGCAACTGAGTCAGTTCTGTACCGGAGGCAGTGAAGAAAATGGACAGTTGGAAGGAAGCCGCCATCCAGAGAGGACTAGAGCGCAGAAGCAGAAGAATCTCCACTGTTAGAAGCCGTTACCAAGGAACGGCTGGTGAAGACACTGCAGTCTCGAAAAGTCTTAGCTTGTATTGCGGTGGTTTGTAAAGTGTTGATGTTAGTTGTGGCGCTTTATTTGCTTGTTATTACCAGTCGTGTATATAAGTGGTCAATAAATCCAATATCTTATAAAACCCCGTATAGAATCACTCTAATTCGTGACAATATGGACACTATCAACAGCTGAAACTATACAGCTTCGAATTATAAGATGATTACTTAATAATGAATTGGAGGGGACTAGTAGTGCCGGTCACGGTAGCCGAGCGGTCTAAGGCATGCACTGTCTTCGCTCGCTCGGAAGCCGGGATCGTGGGTTCGAATCCCACTGAGAGCATTAATTTTTGTGTGCGTTTTTCTGTGGTTGTTTACAGGTAGAGGCCTTGCGACGAGCTGATCACCCGCCCAAGGAGTCCTACCGTATGTGTAAGATCTAGAAAAACCAAAGTGAACGGAGTTCATGGAGGTAGGCCTAGGCCCACTGGGGCTGTAGTGCCAAGGAAAAAAAAAGGGACGGGGACTAGTAGTGGCGTGGTTGTAGCCTTATTTTACGATACTAGTACGGCATTTGCCTGTATAAACTGAGGAAAACCCCGAAAATCTCAGGGTAATCATCTCGAGTAATAAAAATCAGAAGAGTTACCACTTAAGCTACTTTGCTTGTTGCGTCTATCGTATCCTGATGATGGAGGCGGCATGTGCCATCGAAACATCAGTGAACTTCTTTCAGAATACACGACGCCACGTCCCAGTAAAGTATCAATATCTCAGCTGTTGCTGTGTAGCGGCAGTGAATTGCAAACACTCGGCTCGCTGGATAGAGAATCCTTGTACCCACTTCAAACGTATTTCTGCAAGCGTCACGTTTCATCTACGGAACGTAACATCGTCCTCATGGTAGAGGGCAAATCGCCTTACTTAGTTGCCTCTGTGGTCGCGGAGATGCTCCTTGTTTGGTCGAACTGATCCTCGATATAATTGGATCTTTGTCGAGGCTCCTTCACAGGTGTCCAATTAATTGTATTGTTGTGACCAGGTTACGTATCTTCAGACCCTACATCTCCATGAACACAGAGCCATATTTATTACTACGTTACCTAAAAGAAAAAACAGTTGAATTGTGAGTATTCTACAGATGTATACGTACTATTTTGAAATATAATGGCTACCATGTATATGTTATAGAATTGTTTTCTAATTATTTTCGCATTTATATCGGCTGGCACAAAATTGCTTTTTTTAGCAAAATCCTAAAAATGAAGAAGGGTTATACGAGTTCTGTTGAAATTAGCCAATCAGAGAGGATTAAATGAGTGGGTTATGAGGACGCGTGGGAGAGATTGGAAAATGTATACAGAATCTTTGTTAATAAAACCCGAAAGAACAAACTCCTTGGAACACGTGGTCCTGGATTCATTCATTCATTCATTCAACTGAGCCCTTGTTGAGAAGCGGCCAGTTGTGCTGCTACTCAAGAACTTCCCAGCATTTTACAGAACCCGAAGTTTCATTACTGTTTTCACAGGAGCCCTCCACTGGTCCCTATCCTGAACCAGATCAGTCCAATCCATACCATCCCATCCTATCTCTCTAAGTTCCATTTGAATATTGTCCACCCACCTACGCCTTGGTCTTTCCAGTGGTATTTTCCATCTGGATTTCCCACCAATATCCTTTATGCATTCCTCTTCTCCCCCATTCATGCTTCATGCCTGCCAATCTCATCCTCCTTGACTTAAACTATCTTGGATAGGAAAATAATATTAAAATGAATATTAAAGAAATAGGGTAAGCGTATGAACTAGACTCATCTGGCTTAGGATAGGGACTAGTGTGGCGTGCTCCTCTGATCAGTAAAAAAAAATCTGGATTCCATTAAATAAGGGTAGTGTCTTGACTAGCTGAACTACCGTTAGCTTCCCAGAAGGATTCTGCCCTCGAAGTTAGTTGGTAAGTCAGCTTATTATTCAGCCATATATATATATATATCCCTTTAACAGACCGTGAAGTCCCATACGGTTGAGACATTGAGGCTCCCTCATTTTCTAGACAGTCGGCTCACAGATGGCGGTAAGGTTGTCAGCCTTACGCGCCGGCCGCCCTTTACCCACCATGAAGATTCCTAATAGTCATTTCTGTTAGACGCTGAGTCGACCCTAGGTCCATAGTGCTGCTGGAAGGGTTAGGTAAATTGAAAAATTCAATGACCTCATCGAGAATGGAACCCGCGACCTTCCGACTTGTAGCACAGTACCTCAACCAACTGTGTCCCCATATACGAGTATAATTGTATTTTTTTTTTTACTGTTTTCCAGTTCTGGTCGGCTTATGTTCCCTGCGATGCCCAGTACCTTGACGCCGTACAACTTACTCTAGAGCAGATTGACCTTATCAAGAGGCTAGCTGACCTCAACCCCGAACATTTAACACTCGTCACGTCTGTCAAAGGTAAGATATTTACATGAAATATGTATTTTATATTTGTTCTTTATTTAAACCCTACAAGTGCCAAGCATCGAACATTTCGACTTTGATAAAATTGTTATATTTGGCAGCATATGCCAGCTGTTGGTGTTTCATCTGAACTACGTAGTCAAATATTTGCAGTTGTATAATATTTACCAGTGAAAGAGAAAGGGCTGTGACGTTAAAAGGGGCACATATTGGCTTAACGACGTTATCAATAGCCCAGACTGCATAGCGAAAATTGATGCGCTCCTAATGAATATTAAGTCGCAAATGACATATCATGGCCTAATTTAAGACATTCTTCCGGAAGTTTTCTGTGGTGACTGAGGAAAGTATGATAAAACTCGCTCAGAATATTCAGTGCTGGGTCGAGATACAAACTGTGAACCTTCCGAATGAAAGAAGAAGCATAACAACTAGAACTAACTTGCTGACTACATAAAATGTGGATGCCTTGCTAATTCGCATTTTTATGTCGGAGTCAGAAATTTCACAGAGCACACAATAGACTTGACTCGTTTTGGTATGGGGCTTAACTCTGATTTCCCTCTGCACACGTAAAATATTGGTATAGGAAATGAATTACAAAGCAATATTGGCAATGATAGGATGCTTGCCGCGTGGTCTATGGCATGAACCGTCTTCGCCTGCTCGAACACTGGGGTCGTGGGTTCGAATCCTACTCAAGGCATGGATGTCTGTGTTTGTGTTGTTCTGCGTGCAGGTAACGGCCTTGAGATGGGCTGATCTCTCGTCCAGGGAGTCCTGCCCTCTGTCTTGGATTAAGAACCTGAAGTGAATTGAACATTTTCATGGACGCCCTATTTTCCAAGTAGAAGCATGGGTAATAGAAGAAGAAGAAGAAGAAGAAGAAGAAGAAGAAATATTAGCTAGAAAATTCAAAGAAGGATTGCATATGGCAGACATAACTGTGGAATATGAGATTCTTTTCCAATTAGCTAATACCTGGAACGTGACACATATCCTTCTAAGTAAACGCGTGCATCCGTGGTACTGATGTCATGGGTCAGATTGTTTCACAGAAAAAGCAATAAACAGTAACATGAGTTTGTAGATGCTATTAGATTGCCCTTTCTGTAAGCTTTAGGAAAGTTTTACAGGATGTAAGAGGAACCTCTCATTTTCTTTTCCAAATAAACCTCATCACCTCGATGTTTGTGTAGAATTACTGAGGGAAACCGTTTTAAACTTCAGTTATGGTGGATGTTGTGGGAGGTAACTTCCTGAGTACGTTTCACATAAAACTTACCCACGTTACCGTTGCTTCAGCCTGTTCGGCCGATAAGAATTCTTTACAGATTAAAGGCCAGTCTGTAGAAAACTGAACAAGAGAAATTTGGACTTGAAGGACTGAGAGACAGAGTGTAGAGGAGAGATAAAAAGGCAAAGCTATCACTGTAACAGACCATGGTGGCACACAGAGTTGTGAGACTTCGAGGCTCCCACATTTTCTCTAGACAATCGGTTCACAGATGGCAGTAAGGTTGTCAGCCTTACGCGCCGGCCGCCCTTAACCCCCCAGGAAGATTCCTGGTACACACCCACTGGGACCTCTGGATCTGTAGCCGGGTACTGTGACCACTAGACTGCAGAGGCGGTCTTGTCGTCGTTAAATAAGAAACTTACATAAAATATAGTTGAATATGCAAGAATTCTCTGTAAAATTTTCTACTCAGGACGTGACGTTAAGAGCAGAAGGAAGAGCGAGAGATCTGATAGTGGAGACTTCAGTTTTCCTGTTCTGTGTCTCGATGGATTTACATTATAGGTGCTCTGCCTTACTTTATAGTACCTGTTTCATTCTTTATTGTTCAAGTCATTTCACATGGCGATAAGTGGCGACGTCTGGAGGGAAAAAACTGTAATTACAATCTTGGTTCAGGGGATGTCTGGATACCAACAAGAATCTCATTATCATGCCAGACACAGGAGGTAGTATGCTGATAAACACCTACAGAAGTAACAGCCCTTAAATTCATTTTCTTAATCCCTCTTTGTAACTCACTGGAGTGAAAACACAGGTTGAATTCGCTTGGAAACAAGGCACAAAGAACACCCGTGCTGCACACAGATGCAGCTCCAGAATAGTGGATATTATTAAGCAATGTGTTTTGTACGACCGTCTCTGTTGTCTAGTGGTCAGAGTTTCTGGCTACAGATCAAGATCCTGGTTCGATACCCGACGCTACCAGATTTTCTGAGTAGTGGGTCTGGAACGGGGTCCACTCAGCCTCGTGAGGATAATTGAGGAGCTATTTCAAGGAAATAGCGGCTCCGGTCTATAAAACTGAAATTAACGGCCGTGGGGATCCGTTGCGCTGACCACGTGACACCCTCTATCCACTAAAGTTGGCACTAACTTCTTTGACAAACGGCGGTCGCTCTGTCGGTATAGTTCGCTTACGGAATAAAAACCACGGAGTTTGTTTGTGTTTTGTATTTTTCTGTTTATGTTTCAGAGAATTAAAGTGAGGAATGGTGAGCTATGAATCAGTGAATTTATAAATAAATGAATACTTCATTATGTCCGTCGCATTTTAGAATTGGGGGGTTCTGGAATGTGACTCGCTGCTCCTACTTTATAGAATCCGGCCTACAATACAATTCGTATAATAGAGAACTCAACTATTATATTGTCACATATAGGGGTGACTGTTAGACGGGGTTTGAATGGGCTGTTTGGATTCATTTCACTTATACATTTGTAATTACAAGTAATAGAGCTCTACCGCTAATCTCAGCACTTTAAAGTTCACTGCTCAGTGTATTAGAGTCTTCACTATCCGTTACCTGGCAACGGGTTTTAACACAAGAACTATAACAGTCTCACTGAATTAGACACTCCAAATATTGCGGTACCATAGAACACATAAAGTCTTCTCTTCAGAGTTTCACTTTCAGCTCTTGTGAACTGTACTCAATAATTCTGAAGCCTCAGTTCGTCTGCTCCAAAGCTCATATTCTGGCAGGCTAGCGTCTCGAAACTCAACTGACTTAAAAGATCTTCGGCATGGACCGCACAGAAAACACAGATATTCTGCTGTTGCGTGTTTACTCACTTGTTCCATAGCAACGGCTGTACGCGTCACATCTCGCATCGTGACAGTTCCTCAATGGCTGTTTTTTCTTCTTCCACAGTTCTGGCCTTCAGCAAATACGTCACAGTACATTAACGTAATTAATAAATAATAAATGATAAATGATATAAACTCCGTCTCAAGTGCAAACAATATATTTTGTGTCTTTGATCTTGCTCCCTACACTACATGTTTCGGCCTCAGACGGCCATCATCAGGTGTATAACACTCACGTCGCTGTCACACTGCACCCAGTTCAAAATTTAACATCTAAAACACTCTCCCTGTCATTATCAACTTCTACTTCGTTGATAGCTGTCCACCCGTAGATTACTTCACACACGTTAATTTTGAGTTTATTGTAATAGCACCATAATAAAATCTTTAGTTCTAATTTT
>NW_019724601.1:2401190-2410875 GCF_002891405.2 Cryptotermes secundus | reverse complement strand
TGAATGCAAAACAGTTATTTCGTACATTCTAAAGGATTCTGACGATGGGGCCCAACTGAGTAGGTGTCTTACCCCTTCACGTGTTTAGGGAGACAGATCAAGTTTCCGAAACGTCGCGTTTTCCTATTTTCTAGAATACCGGACGATATAAAAAGTCCAAAAACCCAGCAATTCTATAAAAAAAATTGGTTGATATTTCTTACAAATTCTAGAGAAAAAATCTCCCCCCCCACCCCCGAAACGATATAAAAATCTTGCAAAACGTGCTTAACAAATTTTTCATTGCCGATTCTTGAATGGAAGTAAATGGATTCTCTTGTAAAAGAAACGGTCTTTTCAAAGTGAAGGTGCCACGGGTTGCAAGAGACGCTCAGATGTAAGACAAGTTCCGTGACTAGACCCCTCATTAATCCCCAGGTTCTGACATCACACGGAGGGGTGGAGAAGCGAGGAAAGGGGGTAAGACGATGAAATGAAGAAGAGTAGTATCCTAAGGCTCAAAGGGAAGCAGCGATGAAAGGGAGATGCATGTCAGAAGCCGGCCGGCCTGCCTGAATGATGGTGAAATGTCCTGTTGCCACGGAAACAGGCATGGGTCGCATTTCTTTCGGCAATTACTGAATGGATTGTAAAGGACACCTGCAAATGTTGTATAGATGTTTCTTTTCCATTTATGCAGCGCCGTTTGACGTCATTGTCGCCGAAGTGTAAAAGATTATAATGCTCTGGCCAGAAGATGAGACCCACGATGTGGGATGTTATATACAAAGCCCTGAAGAATCGACACATTGGCGAGGTTGAGGGGCAGAGGCTATCAAGAATACCGCTTCGGCAGAGATTTCCTACTTTTATTACATTCTATCATTCTATGACCGCCTGTGGTCTAGTGGTCAGAGTTCCTGGCTACAGATCCACAGGTCCCCGGTTCTGTTTCCGGCGCTACCAGATTTTCTGAGAAAACCGTGAGGATAATTGAGGAGCTATTTCGAGGAAATAGCGGTTCCGGTCTAGAAAACCGAGATTAACGGCCGTGAGGATTCATTGCGCTGACCACGCGACACCATCTCTCCCCTAAATTTGGCACTAACTTCGCCGACAAACGGCGGTCGCTCGGTCGGTATAGTTCGCTTGTGGACTACAGGTAACGGAGTTTGTTTCTGTCATTCTATACGTCGTCCAGTAGTATTTATTTCTCATTTCTTCGCTTCAATCATCCCTTACTTACACGTATTACATTTTTCTTTAACCTTAGGCGTGTTCTTCACCCTCATTAATTTTACACAGTCTGTCCGTCTGTATGCCTTAAGAGCTTGAGAACTGCTGGGGAGATTATCATAAAAATTTATGCCGGAAAATTTTCCGACAAACTGTTGGATCTACCAAATTTTCACTTAGATCGGACATGTTTAACGTTGGCCGATTACAGTGACTGCGCTGTCTAGGGCATGAACCGACTTCGCCCACTCGAACATTGGAATCATGGTATCGAATCCGAACGGTTTCCGAGATAGAGCTATTTCACTGTACTGTACACTGTACACTGTACAGACGAGCAACACATCATGTCCCCACACGAGTTGCGATGTGCATTGATGTTGAAGTTTGAATTTTCAAAAATGTATTACACTAGATAAACTGCACCAACTTTGTCACTTGAGCAATAAATACGGTATTAGAAACAGTACGTAATCTCTCTTTCTTATCAACAGTTTTGGAACTGTACCGTGCAATAGCGGGGGGCACGCAGTAGCGTAGTTTGGTTGAGGCACTAAGCTACAAGCCGGAAGGTCGCGGGTTCAAGTCAGGCCATTGGATTCTTTTCAATTGACCTAATCCTCCCACCCGCACTATGTCCCTGGGCTCAACTCAGCCTCTATCAGAAATGAGTACCAGGAATATTTTTGGGGGTAAAGGACGGCCGACGCATAGGGCTGACAACCTTACCGCCATCTATGAGCCGATTGTCTAGAGAAAATGTGGGAGCCTCAACGTCTCACAACCCTACGAGCCTCCACGGCCTATTACAGGGATAGCTTTACTTTACTTTTTTACTGTTACCGTGAAATAACTGTATCTCGGAAACCGTTCGAAATCTCTGACAACTCTCTTCTCCCTCTTTGTTTATTCGTTCCCCCCTTTCTTACATCCTTTCTGTATGCGTTTGTTCTTTTCCTTCATATTCTCCTAATTTCCTTCTTTCTTCGATTCCTTCTGATTGTTTCACTTCCTTCTCCCCTTTATTCAGTAAGTGTGAAGTCCCAAGGAAATATTCTCATATGAAACAGGTGAATTTCACGAAGAATTTCTGCTTTTCTGTATGTCTTATGAGGACATAAGAAACGAGGCCAGCTTCTGCAATGTTCCCTTCTATGTCCGTGAGAATATCTGTTCATTTTATATTAGTTTACTGAAAACATATCTAAAGTGACTTATTGATTACATAGTTGTATAGAAAGAACAGTTTTATCGCTGACAAATAAACTAGGCTAATGCCAATATCATATGTAACATAAAACTCAGGATTTCCGTATCATAAATTCCGTATTCATTTTGTTTATTTTGCATTTAGTCATGTTTTGTCTGCTTTACTTGGAAGCCAAAAGAGATTAAGTTAGAGACAGGGATAAATGCATGTATGATGTATTTGGTAGATACAACAACTGACAGTATGTATCATGTATTGACCCATTGATTGTCCGACTTCATTTTTTGTCAGTGCTACATATAACAGCCAATCCCAGTATAATAGTACACATCGATTCATATGCTGTTACATTCGGGATTACGTTTCACCCTCCCCCCGTCATATTACAACGTGCTACACGAATTGGTGTGCTGTGCTTTAGGGATCCTGGCTTAACATATTCAGATCTGTAATCTACAGTTTCGATTATTTCACTTCGATAAAAATAGTTACGTTACACATATACTGTCAATCACACTTGTATTTGATGTTCTCTTGGCGATAATAGGGGCACTGTGCTACAAACCGGAAGGTCGCGGGTTCGATTCCCGATGAGGTCACTTTTTTTTTATTTATATAATACTTTCAGCCGCACTATGGTCTTGGGTGGTCGACTCAGCCTCTAACAGAAATGAGTACGAGAAATCTTCCCGGGAGTAAAGGGCGGCCGGTGCGCAAGGCTGACAACCTCACCGCCATCTGTGAGCCGATTTTCTAGAGCAGATGTGTGAGTCTCGACGTCTCAACCCTATTGGCCACGTAGCGCAGAAAACACATGTCACGTGTCAGAATGCGTATCTATTGGCTCATTGCCCAGCACTATGACGCGGAGCACATAGAAAACACGCCTTCTGTTGTCAATGTGTATGTCAATTGATTCATTACGCAGCACTGGGTATGGCGCGGACAACATAGGAAACACTTCTTCCAATACTTTTTCTATTGATGCGTGCGCGTATTTCGGGCATTGCCTAGAAACGGGTCTACATGTCACATTTTAATTGTAGCATCAGACGTGTTTTCTGTAGACTGACTGCTACAAAACGTCTGATATCGAGACCCGAGCGCTTCTAAGTGAAGAGTAGGAACCGTGTTTCTTCGTATGTGATCCGTGTCTATTGTTGTAGCCATTTTCTGTGACCTCAGAGACTACTTCTGGCGCGGAGGAAGGGGGTCGAAGTGTCAGCGTACTCTCGTCACCTAAAGCTCCAAGTGGGTATGCATACCTACTCTCATCTGATCGAAGCAACTTGCAGATCGCACTGAGCCAGTATTTCGACATGCTTCTTGTCTCCCGACAGCATGAGCAATCTAAATGTAATCTTTATACAAAACATTGCCTTGTTTTTTGGTTATTGGCTGTTAATTCACGAGTGAACTGTCGTTCTCAAGGCAGTTAATCTGGGATGTGGCGCCGTATGGTCTGCAATACCCTGCTGTCTACCTTTTAAGAGTAGAATTTAGTAGAGAAATTTCTTCCGAAACGTCGATAAGGGTTCTTCTGGCGTGTGACGGACCCTGGTACTTCCTTCGTGAGATCCCAGAAATCAGTTTTCGTCATAGTTATCCAGCAAGTTTTACAATGAAGTTAATTTCGTCTATGTTTTAATAAAATTCTGTATGATCTGATATATGGGTAACGTCATTAAATAAACCGTAAAAGTATAACCATTCCTGTAACTGGCTGAGGAGGCCCGTAGGGTTGTGAGACGTCGAGGCTCTCACATTTTCTAGACTATCGGCTCACAGATGGCGGTGAGGCTGTTAGACTCAAGCGCCGTCCGGCCGCCCTTTAACCCCAAGAAGATTCCTGGTACTCATTTCTGTTAGAGGCTAAGTCGACCCCAGGGCCATATTGCGGCTGGAAAGATCAAGTCAATTGAAAAATCCAACTACCTCATCGGGAATCGAACCCGCGACCTTCCGGCTTGTAGCATAGTGCCTCAATCAAAAGGAACTGTATTGCACTAGAATGAACTGAAATCTCAGTATTCAATTTCGTGTCCATAAATTTCCCTATCCACTCGTTACTTTTCATAAGACTCAAGAAAAGAACAGTAAGGGGAACCTGAAGAAATAAATTTTTTCTATATGGGATTTGCGAACAAATTTGATGTAAATATTACCATAGCTCAGGCAACCAGTCGCCGGTCTTCCACCATGGTGGCTTGGGTTA
This sequence comes from Cryptotermes secundus, assembly GCF_002891405.2. Lineage (NCBI taxonomy): Eukaryota > Metazoa > Arthropoda > Insecta > Blattodea > Kalotermitidae > Cryptotermes > Cryptotermes secundus. Next base: position 2,406,235 of record NW_019724601.1, on the reverse strand, counting down.
TATCCTTGGTCACGTGATGTGGAATTTGCGGTAGACTAAGTTTCACTGGGGCGAATTTTCTCCTAGTACTTCAGTTTTCCCTGCCACTTATCAATCCATCAGCTGCTTCACACACATTTATCATATCATCGACGCTATATGGCCTCAATGCTGACAGCGTCGTTAAATAAACAACTAAAAATAAAAAAATAAAACGTTATTGGATGAGTTGAAGGACAATCCCAAAATGTGTCTAAGAGTGACTGAGGATAACCACAAAGAAATTCCAGTTAGAATTCACAGTTTCAAGCGGACTACTATGATCGAGGAAAGTAATTGAAATATGAAGACTTCAATCTTCTGAGTTATAACAGCGTGTAACCCATTGAAATTCAACCTACGTTTCGGAGGAACATATCGCCTTTTTTTTTTTGCTACCTGCTTCATGCCGTTTCCTTGCTTTACTTATTCATCGACCCTGAATATGGAAGCGAAATGTCCCTCTGAAACATCCGTTTACCTTCAACAAACTTACGCGGCGTTATATCTCAGAACACGGAAGTCGCCATAACAACCGCTGTGATAATCTCAGATCTTACACAGTTGAAATATCTTCACCATTTTACAAGAAACAGCGTTCATTTGTTCCACTTTTGCTCGCAGCAAGGCAATTGCTTTCTTGGTGATGAGCGCGATCCTATATAAGGAACTACTTCTCCTCGCGGATGAATGTTGCTGGCTGTTTCAAGGCGGGGAAATGACGCCATTTTCTCCCACGAAATTGCCACTTTTATTGCTGCGATGAACCTAAATAAGCTGGCATCAGTATGTCGCACTCTGTCCTTGCTTCGTCCCGTACGTTTCTCCTTTATTTCCTTCCTCTCTCTTGTTTTATTTATTTCTTGCATGTGAAAGTTTCTGCATGATTATGAAATATTCTCCTTCATAAAGGCTCACTGTTAAAAAACGTAATTACTTACCTACAACTGAAAACGTAACAGCCCTTGTGCTTAACCAAGTTAACACGCCATGAAGGTGTAAGGAGGAGTGGAGGTATTGTCGGCTACGGATTGAGGAGACAAGGAGCACCGGGTGCCCATTGGGTACGAGGCTTGGTAGGTTCCTGAACCGATGTGGACGCTGTGGAGAAGAGAATAAGTTTTTGAGCCTGTCGGGAAACGAAGCCAAATTCCTCGGTTATCTAGCCAATAGCCTAGTCAATATATTATCATGTATAAGGAGTAAAAAAAAAAGTAAAGCTATCCCTGTAACAGGCCGTGAAGGCCCATAGGGTTGTGAGACGTTGAGGCTCCTTATTATCTTGACAATCGGCTCAAAGATGGCGGTAAGGTTTTCAGCCTTACGCGCCGGCTGCGCGTTACTCCCCAGGAAAATTATTTAATTAATTCCTGGTACTCATTTCTGTTAGGGGCTGAGTAAACCCCAGGACCTAGTGCGGCTGGAAGGATTAGAGTGACTAATAATTGTGAGTTCTAGATTTGATGATTGGATTTACTGGACGTGTCTATTACAAATGCAGCTGATTATAACAGTTCACACATTGAACTCCTTCTTGATAACGAATCTCCCATTGCATTTCTTCTGGTTCTCAGTCTGGTCTCTAGTCTCTTGAACTCTATCTGTATCTCTGAGTTTCGGACTGAGCTAACTTCATGCGGACCGCCTCCAAGGGTCCCACTATTGTGTTTCACGAATGCGTTTCCTCGGAGAACCATGCATTCATTTCCAAGCAACCGTTTCGTTTCTAAATGCTCACAACTTATTATCTGGTGACGACACGTTCGCTACTGTACGTTGTAACGGGAACGGGAACGGGAACGGGAACGTTGCTGAGCAACGGAGTCAGGTCCTGGCTCCNCAACTTATTATCTGGTGACGACACGTTCGCTACTGTACGTTGTAACAGGAACGGGAACGGGAACGTTGCTGAGCAACGGACGTCTGGTTCTGGCTCAACTGTTCCGGCTTTCAGTCGTCACGTCGCAATATTGTCACGATTTAATGTGTTGTGTGTGACTTATAAGACACGTTTTGGATTGGATGATTGGATTTATTAACACCTTATACACACAACTCAGGACTACAGGCAGTTACAGCCCTATCGCTGGTCTACACAGTTGCACACCCACTAGGGTTCTCGGTCTTCACTAGTCGTATTCTGGCAACGGTTTTCAAAGCAGTCTCACTGTCACTTCAAATCACAGATGAACTCTTCTTTTCATACCCTAATTCCTTTCTTGCTATTATTATGCACCTACCAGCTCAGTTCAGTTCTTCTGTTCCCAATCTCATAACCCAGCAGGCTGGTGTCTCGAAACTCGACTATCGCTTCTCAACTGAACTGTTCCTTATAACCATTTTGCAAGGACCAAGCAGAAAAAACAGCCTCTCTGTTGTTAAGAAGACGTGTTTTCAGTGTCGTTGCATAATAACGGAAGTTATTCGATTGTTGCTTGCTTATTGTTGCAGCGGAAACTTGTTTACCTAGCCGTTGCCCAGCAATGATCTGATTTCACAGTGCCGGCTTTCCGTTATATTTTGTTTACTTTATCGTCGCTGTGACTACAACACGTAGCTTCTAATGATGCAATGACTGATGAATTGGAAAGGACTTGGAAGGACGCGGTCGTGGCATAATCGATACACTGTTCCGACATTTTTCTGGAGAGACTGAGAGAAAGCACGAAATTATATCAGGTTTTTAACATTACTATACATGTTACATATAGTAATCACTGTGTTTTAATCACTGATTCATTTAATTCTGGTTTTAACTTCAAATATCTTTCTTTAACACGTGTTAAACTTTTTCTTACCGTATATTACCTAGCCTCCTATCGCGTATCAGTGATTCAGTGATGATAGAGCTGCCGGAGCGTGAGGCTTACCAATCTTCTCCATCCAAGTCGCGAGATTAGGAAAACAAAACACCATAACACCACTCCCCAATTCGTCTTTATGGCTTGGTTCATCATTAAGAACAAGGACTCCAAGCCAGCCTTTAATGCCTCTGTTACATTTCCTCCGTAATATTTTCTCTGCTTCCTTTCCTGCACACATTCTTCATCCTTTTTTCTTTCCACCACTTCGTAGTATCGCCCACCTTGAATATAAGTTCCACAGTAAAGAATTCCCTGGCCGGGCTGTTACCTCGGGCAGTGATTGCATTAGCGATACTGCGGAGTTGAATGCGCGGAAATGTGTGTGGGAGCAATATGAGCGGAACCGGAAATGCTTCTTCCGCAGTCTCCAGGGGTTATAATACCACACGCAGAACATCTCCTTCGTCTAACTACGTTACATAAAATCTGGAAACCCTCTCTCAGAGTAGGCATGAAGTATCAATCGACACAATCCTTTGCTTCTTGTCGAATTTCGATGACATCTTCTATTGTGCTTCGTGTCTCACCACGCAGTGGGGCTCCGTTTTCTGGAATGGCGGTAATGTTTACGTGTAGTTAGTTAGTTATTGGAGAATGTGCGTTTCCCCATGCACTTAGACCTGTCTTGGTCCATTGTGCTTCCCTCTATGATATTCTACCAGTCTCTATATTCTACCGGTACTGGTGCTTACCATCAGACCTGCCCAGCCAGCGAGATCGGTCTCTACTAGCTGAGCGGTATCTGTAATGCTTCCCCCATCTACCAGAGGCGTTAGAAATTACTGTTGGGCGGGAAACGTCCGTAGTTTTGCTCAGTGGCCTCCTTTGGAGACATGAGGTTCTTTTACGTGCCGTAAAGCTACGACACGGGACCCACGGCTTAAAGTCCTTCCCGGAGGACTTGTTCCCTGAATTTTTCCGCCCTTTAAAATTCGACGACCTCCGCCGGGTATTTGAACCCGCGTACTACGAGTCATGAGGTGGGAACGTTACCTCTAGACTACGGAGGCCGCTATGTTTACGTATATCTTACAGAAAATATTCCCACATGAATATATATAGAGCAGTCTGTATAGCGACGGGCTGGACGGCCGAGAGGTCGGAGTTCGAGTCCCGGTGCTGGCAAGATATTTCTCCCCTTCACGTCGTCCAGACCGGCTCTGGGGCCCACCCAGCCTCCTATCCGGGCGGGGTGGCCTAGGTGTCAAGCTGGCCACTCACCTCCAGCTAGTGCCGAGGTCAAGAAAACGTGGTTCTATACATAAATTCCTCCATACGCCTTCATGGCGCAATGCTTAATTAATTAAGCACAGGAACAATTTTACCTTACATTATATTCAGTGGCTGCGCGGTTTAAAGGACAAAATATCTTCGAACGCCGGGATCGTGGGTTTGAATCCAACTAAAGACATGGATGTTTGTGTTGGTAGCGGCCTTGCGACAGGCTAATTCCTCATCCAAGGGGTCCTACCGACTGTCTAAGATCAAGAAACTGAAGTGAAACAAAGCGTTTCGCGGATGCCCTGTGCTCCAAGTGTGAGCGACAGGAATATGTATATGTAAGTAATAAGGACGGATAGGAACGGAAGCGACGGACGAATTTCTGACGCCCTTGAGTGCAGTACTCAGCGACGCCACAGTAAAAACACTTCACGCAGGTGGAAATGGACCTTGTGGATGATGTCTCTTTTTCAGTACTTCTAGAAGAGATGTATAGACTGGAATGTGACGTAATGTTGTTGCCATCTCACTGAGCCTCCCACGCAGTGGGTTCCCGGGGCTCTTTCCCCGGGATATAACGACCTGCGCATGAAGATGAAAACTCACCTTCGTATTTCGTCAAGCTCAGTGGGGCCATACATCCACTCCCCCTCAGTAATTCTCCATATCGTGGTGGTTAATTGATTAAGCATAGGAACAACTTTACATTATCATTTTTTTTCCTTGGCACTACAGCCCCAGTGAGCCTAGGCCTACCTCCATGAACTTCTCCGTTCACATCGGTTTTTCTAGATCTCACACATTCGGTAGGACTCCTTGATCAGCTCGTCGCAAGGCCTCTACCTGTACACAAACACAGAAAAACGCACACACACAAACTAAACATCCATGCCCTGAGTGGGATTCGAACCCACGATCCCGGTTTCCAAGCGAGCGAAGACA
>NW_019724601.1:2375019-2400143 GCF_002891405.2 Cryptotermes secundus | reverse complement strand
CAGAGCAGATAGAGTGCTATTCACTCCTTTAAAGACGTGTCCATCTTATGATATTCTCCGGCAACACAATTAAATTGGACATATTCCAGAGCAGATCGAGTGCTATTCACCCCTTTAAAGACCGTGTCCATCTTCTGATATTCTCCGGCAACACAATTAAATTGGACATATTCCAAAGCAGATCGAGTGCCATTCACTCCTTTAAAGACCGTATCCATCTTCTGATATTCTCCGGCAACACAATTAAATTGGACATATTCCAAAGCAGATCGAGTGCCATTCACTCCTTTAAAGACCGTATCCATCTTCTGATATTCTCCGGCAACACAATTAGATATATGAAGAGAAGGTGATAAATACTCAAGAAGATGATTTTCCGTGAAAATTTTGTCTTCTCTACATCTCTCGAGGCGAAGGGTCTACAAATATTGATGTATATTCTGCTTCAGTGCCTTTTCTACGTACAAAACAAATTCTTCGGTGGGAGCAATCTTCCATTTAATTCATGCCCCTCATCAGGCGGGTTCCTCTGCATAATTCCGTCTCTGGAAGCTGTTACATGTCCAAATGAGACACAAAAATCTAATACACCGCTGTCCAAAAAGTATCCGACTTTATTTTTTTCGCTGTAAGTAATGGCCACAGGGGTGGGGAAACTGAGCGTAGTAGTAGAAGGGACTTTCATGCGCATGCGTGATTTTTTGCTGACTCGCAACACTGCCGGATGCGTCTGTGGCTGCCAGATAGCGAAATGGTGTAACACGTGCTCGTCGCATTCTCGTTTCGCTCAAGATGACAGAACACTTGGAGCAGCGATACTGCATCAAGTGTTACGTCTTTCTTTAGAACCACCTTTTTGAAACTGACATGATTATTACTTTGAATGTATTTTAAAGATTTATATATTTCTGTCATCGAAGAAGATACTTCTGAATAAAAGTTTGGGCTTTCTTTTGTTATCGCCATAGCGAGTGTCTCACTTCAAAACTTTACATTTTTCCTTCTGCTCTTGCAGAACCAAATTGTTCTTCTCCTTTGGATATTTCTTTAAAAAAGTAGTTCTTGGAAATTTTGAGTAGCCATTTTTTTCCCCTTTTTTCTCTCTCTTCTAACTTTTCTACAGTGAAAATAATTTAAGAAAATGTACACCATATACTGGTCCCTTCGTCTTCTTAAGCGTTAAGTCCTTACTACTGAGAATAAACCGGTTTATGTGACACTTTTTAATCTTGCAACCAAGGTTATGGCCTTATGAATATTTCATACTTAGCTCCTTACGCCTTGTCTTGAATTAATGCTCAGGATAATACAGGGTATATATGCCCTAAATGTTTAATACTGTTTAAGGTATCGATCCGAAATATTACAGATCGTTATGACGGATATCAAATTGAAAGATGTTTGCAATGAAATAAGGAAGTGACGAGCTGGCTGGACGCTGGAGGGGTAGGAGTTAGAATCCTGGTAGGGTCAAGAATTTTATGTTCTCTACTGTGTCCAGACCGTCCCTGGGGCCCACCCAGCCTCCTATCCAATTGGTACCGGGGGCTCTTCCCCTGGGGGTAAAGCGGCAGGGACATGAAGCTGACCACTCACCTCCAACTAGTACTGAGGACAAGAAAATGTGGATTTGTATATATTCACTTTCCCATACGCCTTCATGGTGTAGTGTTTAATTTGGTGTACTCTTTGGTTGTTGTGTCGGTATGGTGTTGCGACTTATTTTGTTTATGTATGAATTGTTGTGGGTGGCTTGTGGTTCATTGTCTGGCTACAGCGCCTGATGATGACCCACTAAGAGTCGAAACATGTTGTTCCTAATATATACGACCTTATGTAAGTACATCATTAGGCCGCGCCATAGCTCAAGTGGTTAGTCGCTGGCTTCCCACCGCGGCGGCCTGGGTTTGATCGCGAGTCTGGTCAAGTGGGATTTGTGGTGGACAAAGTGGGCTAGGGCAGGTTTTCTCCGAGTTCTTCGGTTCCCCTGCCAATCTTCATTCCACCAATTGCTCCACAGTCACCCTCACCTATTATCTGGGGCTCGTACAATAGGCTTGAAGTGACCGCAGTACAAGGGACTTAGTCCCATCCCACTAGCAATAAAGAAATACATCATTAGGGTGCTTTTTTATAAATTGTTGTGTTGACTGAAATACATAATAAACATTTTTATGCACACAACACAACAGGATTCAACACGTAAAGATTTTCTGCACAGCAAGTTTGCTCAGTCACGAAAAGACACTTTTTTTTTAATCTCGGTCATCTTCGTTTTCATAGCTTTCCTGGAAAATATCATTAACTTTTATTGAAAAATTCAACATAAATTATTGATTTAATGATTGATTTCAGGTGTACAGGAGACGCACCGTGCTGGCAGAATAGCCAGTTTAATCGGAGTTGAAGGTGGCCATTCACTAGGGAACTCACTGGCGGTGCTTAGAACTTTCTACAGCCTTGGAGCTCGTTACATGACAGTCACTCACACCTGCAATACAGCCTGGTGAGTTCTTCAGCCATAATACAAATCAGAGGAACAGATATTAAGACTAAAAGTGCCAAGTATCGATAATTTCGATCTTTACAGAAATTCCTGTATCTGACTGCATGTGACATCTATTGTAATTTTATCTCAACTACATAGTCAAGAAGCATTTGAAGACCTCGCTTCAAGTTTTGTTTATTGTTTATCGATGATAGAGAGCAGATTTGTCGACCTAAAATTGTAGAGTTAAAACTGATACTTCTCTGGTTAAGAGGTAGTCTGAAGTTGAAGTGTTTACATTAAATAAAGAAGACTTCAGTGATTTTGAAATACAGGAAAAAAACTCCGTGACTTAAGTCCGCAAGCAAATAATACCGACCGAGCGACCTCCGCTTGTCGGCGAAGTGCCAACTTTAGCGGATAATGGGTGTCGCGTGGTGATCGCAACGAATCCCCGCGGCCTTTAATTTCGGTTTTCTATACCGGAGCCGCTATTTTTTCATTATAACAGCTCCTCAATTATCCTCACGAGGCTGAGTGAACCCCATTCAAAATCCACTACTTCTCATAAAATCTGGTAGCGCCGGGAATCGAACCCGGGACCTCTGGCTCTGTAGCCAGGAAGTGTGACCACTAGACCACAGAGGTGGTCTTTTTGAAATATGTATTCACGCCAAATTTCTTTTTCCTCGTTTCCTCCCCCACATTTCCTTGTTTTTCTTTCATTCTTTCCCCTATTCCCTTTGTTTCTTACTTCCGTTTGTCTTTTCCCAAGACTTTCTCGTGTTTTCTTCAATCACTCGATCCCAGTAGCAAAGTATTGCCTCTTTCTACGGCTGCATACTTTTCCCTATTCGTTCTTCATGATTATTCTCATACCTCAGTCAATATTATGTAACTTCTCCAGTTGATATAGCTTGTTTAAGTATCATAACTTGTATTAGGGCTTCGGCAGCAATAAGACGAAAAAGTCCTATACTTGACTGAAAGGGACATACTTTGCCACGTACTTTTCATTTTCTTCTGACTTGACACCTCATCCTTGCAGTAAAACTTTGAAGCTTTTCCCAGTCAGGAAAGAACTTACCGAAAGTTCTATTGATAAGAGTGAGCCGAAGGTAAAATATAAGGGTATATTTCCGGGAAACTCATTACGTTTCAACGGTTTTTGATTAAAGACAAAGAGTAGACCGATAATTCTGTCAGCAACTGCTGGAAGGCATGCAGCGCTCCATTATGAGAAAGTTACGTGCCAATGCTTGTGCTGCCCCTTTCTCGCTACTGCTAATATTTCTTGTCCGCTCTTCATTACTTCCGACATTTCTTATCTACTTCTCTTTCTACCACTTTACGAACTTCTGACTTTACAAATATTTCTTCCCACATCAAGATTATGTCCCGTATAAAATTTTAAATTGTCGTGGTGACAAAATGTAATGAAATTTTCTCGAACGAATAAACGCGCCAAAACAAATATTCAAGTTCCCGGAAATTTTATCTGTGCGCCCTACCGGAAACTAATATAAATGGTAAAATTTACCTTCACAGTCGGACTAAGCAACATTGACTTCGGACATCTGTGGAATGATGACCGTTCACCATTCCGTTTGACCTCTTTGTGCAACTAATAAACAAAATACTTACCTAAGAAAGTATTATGACATTTAGACCCGTTGCTAGGCAACGACCGCGAAATAAACAACAATATAACAATCGTTACTAGGCAACGGCCGTAAACAGCGACAGAGGATCAGTGTTTTCTGTGCGGTCCGTGTGAGAATGTTATAAGCGGGACAGGTTAGTACGCATTAAGGAACACAGATATAACCTGACACAAGATCTGCTTGAAAAATCAAAATTAGCCCAACGAGGAAGGCCACAAAATTTGTTAGAATGAAGTGCAGGTCTTGCAGATCGAACCGAACACCACATACACGAAATACAAGGAATGAGCCCACATGTCTCTGCTGGACCATCCGATCAGTCAGCCCAGGGTGGACATCTCTCCCATCTGGACTCCCGTTATCACAGCAGATGTAAAGAGACTGCAACTGCATCAAGTGTAGTTTGAGTGGGGAAATTTGTTTTTCTTTTTTCTCAGAACTTCTTTCTAGTTATATGGAAGGCTTTGAAAATCTATATGGTAAAACATAATATAAACGAATCTCATATTTTGAAATATTGTAAATTAACCTGAATGTCAGCCGCTCTTAATTACGGAGTCGTAATTAGCTGGAATGTCATGTGTTTGTGTGTTTCTGGTTGTGATCCAAGGCTATCCAGAGAATCGTTACTGAAATCTCTATCACAGGAACTCAGTTTCCAAGTCTCTTCCTATCAGTATAAACCCCAAGGCATAGAAGTCTCACTGCGTTACTCGCGGAAAGTAGTAAAACTATATGAAGTTCAGTTCTTTCGTCCAAGAAATTAGAATAACAACATTGTTCCGTCTCTCTCTTTCTCTCCCTCTCTCTCGCTCGCTCTATCTCTCTTGATTTTCTAAGAGAATGTCAGTAACACAAACTATGCTTCCCTCCCAAAGTTTAAAAACATTTGGCTCATGAGGAAAGTTAATAATGCTAGGGGAATTAGGTCATCAAGCAGAATACTCACTGCGGAACTCGTTGGATAGTTGGGCTGATCCGATGAGGAGACGAGACACTTTGGGTTTTGTTCGGGACTTTCATGCATATTCTGAATATTTTGGTACACAATTTTATTTCTTGACTCAAAATTGATATACGCCGTGACACTTATGTAAAATTACCGTAACATACATTGAGAACACAACACAATCTGTCAGTACACTTGTATGGGTGAATATAGACGGGGTTTTGATTTGTGAATAGATTTATTGACCATTTACAGGTCGTAACTACAAATAACTATAACATTGTCGCTATTTCCAAACTTTACAGTTCACTAGAGCACAGTCTAGTGTTTAAGTATGTTACTGGACGTTTCCTGATAACGACTTCAACAATGACTGTTCCTCTACCTCCGGCTGAAGTCCTCTCTTCAAAAACTCCCGTACAGAACACATTATCAACTGACAATTTGTCCCTTGCTAGTAACATCTCGGCACGGACCACATAGAAAACATAGCTCTTCCACTGTTGTAGCCCAACAAAGGCACGGTGTAGGTATTCGAACCCTCCTGAACGCTGGACTAATTGCAACGGCTAATTGGCCATGCTTATAACGTCTCTGCACGGACCGCGTTGAAAACTTCTCTTCCATTATTGCTGCATTCTCTTGTCGTGGAAACATGCTTGTTTGCGGAGCCTTTACTTAGTAAAGACTGTTGTATCGTTGCTTATTTTTCGGGCGTTGCCTAGCTACGGTTGTACATGCTATAATATGAAATAATGTAATGAATAAAAGAAAAACAAAACTCTCTTGCCGGTTGAAGTAGAAAAGAGCAAACCACCGAAATAAAGAGCTTGATACAAATGTTCCGCCATTACGAACAGAGTCATAAAGTGGATATATATATATATATACTGTCAAGTGTCAGTGACTAAGACGGGGGCTTGGATTGACAGTTGGATTTATTCAATACTTACAAGACGTAACTATGAATAATTATTACACTGTTGCTGATTTACACAATTACAATCACTCCACATTTATCTTCTCAGCCTATCTGCAATAGTCTTCACGGGTTTATAACACAGGATCTATAAAAGTCTCCCTAAATCACACACTCCCAATATTACTGTGTTACAGCACATATAGAGTCTTCAAGTCACACGTTAAACCTTCACAGGCTGACTTCTTGTACTCTTCATCTACGAATTTCCCGTGTTTATCTCTTACACAGAAGTCACTTATCCCTGAACCGAACGGATTCTGTCACTTATATAGCCGAGGAACGAACACGCATCACAGGAAACACATGTCACGTGACCACCACCCACTGCTGCGTGACGTCACTGCGGACACGGAAAACGCAGTCTCCCCTATTGTTGCGTGTTGGACCGTGTTTACAGAGCTGTTTCCTGGCAATGCGGTAAATAATTCAAACTGTGATACATCAGAATTACGTTGCGCCCTACTCGTCCCTTATATAGGTGCCTACCTCTGTATTGACTTTACTTTCTGATCTTCCCAAACTTCCTTCCCTTCCAGAAGACTTTAGAGACTTCAAAGAATCTTCCTGAGCCACACATTTATAATATGATTTTGCTTCACACTAAATTACTGTATTATCTGTTCACTCCTCTTTATGTTCTTTCATATTCGCTGTCTTCGTGTCTGCAGGTAATTTCACGGTTGGCTAAACTGTCTGTGCTCAAAATTACATTTTGGATCTTAAGTTTCAATCGGTAAATCCCGTTAAAAATTTTAATAACTTAAAAAAATAGAGAAACCGGTATAGCTCAGTCTGTATAGCGACGAGCTACTGGCTGGATGGCCAGAGTTCGACATTTTTCTCTTCTTCAAAGCGTCCAGACCGACTCTGGCGCCCGCCCTGCCTCCTATCCAATGTGTACCGGGGGCTCTTTCCACATTTTTCAAACAGTCGACTTATGGATAACCGTAAGTTTTGTCAGCCTTACGCGCCGGCCGTCCTTTACCACCAGGAAGATTCCTGGTACTCATTTATGTCACAGGCTGAGTCGACCCCAGAGCCATAGTGCGGCTGGACAGATGAGGTGAATTGAAACATTCAGTGGCCTAATATAAAATTGTTTGCGTTTTAAATGTTCAAAATAATCATTTTAAATTCATATTGCCTGTTCTTTGAAAATGTCTGTTGACGTGAGAGTTGAATTTGTGATATCTACAGAATGGCCACCGAATTCTCCGGACTTAAATACGTCAGATTGCCATGTTTAGAGCGAACTTGAACAGTCACTATATAAAAGATAACAGTTTTAGTCCCTGTAGTTACTTAACAAAGAATTCAGATTCTGTGACCTCTCGTAATATAAGATAACATCCAATCAGCCATCAACAAATGGAAATACGGTCTCAGGCTCTTACATAAGAAAACTGTGATTCTATGCAACACGTATACTTATTTACTTACTTACTCATGGAGCTGAGCCCTTCTGGAGGAGCCGCCAATTCTACAGCTACTCAAGAATTTCCCAGCATTTTATGGAACCCAAAGGTTCTTTACCGTGTTCACAAGAGCTCTCCACTTGTCCCTATCCTGAGCCAGATCAATCCAATCCATATCATCCCAACCTGTCTCTTTAAGATCGATTTTAATATTGTCCACCCACCTACGCCTTGGTCTTCCCAGTGGCCTCTTTTCTTCTGTCTTTCCCACCAATATCCTATATGCATTCCTCGTCTCCTCATTCGTGCTACATGTCCTGCCTATCTCATCCTCCTTGACTTGATCATTCTAATTATACTGGGAGAAGAGTACAAGTTATGAAGCTCCTCATTATGCAGTTTTCTCCACCTCCTGTGACTTTATCTCTCTTCGGTCCAAATATTCTCCTCAACACCCTGTTCTCAAAGAACCTCAGTCTATGTTCCTCCCTTAATGTCAGAGACCAAGTTTCACACCCATACAGAACCACAGGCAGAATTATAGTTTTGTATATTCTAATTTTTATGTTTTGGGATGCAACACATATTTCGATTGAAAAAAATACCCTTTAATTATAAATAAAATGCCCGCTTATAACATCGAAAATGGAAAATATTTTTGTGTGTACTGAATTAACCAGGTTATGAAAGCATTTCTCACATACTTAGGTGTGTTCCACATAATTTCACATCCCAGAATACAGAAATGTTTTTGCCACTATCATTCTTTCATCAAATATCACATTAATCCAATATTCTTCCTTAATAGATGTCCAATCCTTACAGAACAAGAGGAAAATTTGTCAACTTTAATCGTCACTTTCTTAATTAATAGATGGAATGAGAGTTCCAGTTTTTTTTACATCTTCATATCACGTAGTTGTTCATAAATTTCTTTAAAAATTTTCCACACGCGGTTAATTTTCTATAATTATCTTCGCAATTAATCAGTAAGCACATCATCGACTGCTGATCTGAACGCCATAATTTATCCTCCTTAACAGAAGTAATTAAGGATAAGTGAATTTTCCTACCTCATAAACATTCAATACGCTCTTCGTTCTGAATTTCTTCCAGCATGGCTCTGCATTATGGCTTCTTTATGGAGGAATTTCATTGTGTTGCTGCAGTGTTTATCACATTCCAGTTTAAAGTCGACTTCACATCCTCGCTCTTGGATTCTTTCAGATGGTCCGTTGCGAAAGAGAAATTAGTATTCCACAAACATCCTTGTTGGACTTTACACACGTACAGAGTCTGTAAATCTCCCATCATTTTAATATCTTCATACGAAAGTTCCCTCTGCTTGAAAGGCTATAGAACATGGTATCCTACCTCGAAGAAAGAGCATAATTCGGAAATATAAGTGTCTACTGGACGGAACTCGGAAAAATACAACTCCGTCCGGTGTAGACTGAGTGGGGATTTTTTTGTTTTTCTTATGTTGGTACCATACGGAGTATTTATTCTCTCCAGTGATGATTTCTATCTTGATAATTCTCTGGTGCAAGGCCCCATACGTGTGAATTTTTTAATGATTCGATGTTTTCTTAGCTCTCGCAGATGTTTTGTGCTGTGCTTGGCTTTTGTACCTCGTCTTGATCCTGGTACAGGTGTCCGGAGATAGACACTTAGCTCTGTCGATTGTGCCGAACTGAGTAGGTTTCACCTGAAGACGGAGACAGAATACAGTCTCCGAAACATGGATGGATAGTATCCAGGAACATAACATTTGTACTAAAGTTCTATCGTCACAAACTATTAGATCTTATTCAGAAGTGTAAGGTCGACAGTTCTCACAGAGGATTCATAACTTGGATCATCTGTGATGGGAGAGGAGAAATCAGCTTCACGTCCCAGCTGTTTTAACCCTCGGGTAACAGCTTCTACTACCCATCGATTGGAAATCTTTGTATTCTCCAGAGTCGGTCTGGACTCTGGCCATGCAGGGAATCTAACCATCAACTCTTAGACGTCCAGCCCCTAGCCTGGTCTCCATATCGAATAAGTTCTAAATGGAAAATAATTTGTATTGTTATTTTATTAATTCTTTATTCAACTTTCGGATTGGCTGCAAGGAACTGGTTCTGCGAGAACTCTGAGGTGCGATGGGTTAACACCAAGATGGCGATCATTATTATTCACACCGGAAGCTCTGAAACTAATTTAATTAAGGCTGTCCGCCGCGGCTGGGTTTGGATATAAAACGCAAATGACAGAGGAGGGGCGGAAACTTTTCCTCCCTCCAACAGTAAATATGCTGTTCCCCCTCCAACTTCGGTAACAGTTGAATGTAGGGGAAGAATATAGAGCTGATGAAAGCAATACCATAAACAGTGCAGGGTTCGTACTTCTGAAACAAAGCATAAGGGAAGAAAAGGCGATAGAGAAAGAATGAAAGAAAGTGAAGACGATGTAAATATATTATTGTCACGTGATTATGTGACTGTAGGCGGGGTTTGGATTGGTAATTAGATTTACTGAACACGTACAGAACGTAACTACAAGTAACGTGTAATTCACACACTCTTACAATTCACTAGATCAAGTACTGAGTCTTCTCAGTCTGCTGTATCTTCACCTGTTGCCTGGTAACTGCTTCCAACGCCGTAGCTTCCCTGTTTACGTCCTTACTGGCTGGCGACTGTCCCCATAACTAACTAAACTATATACTTGTCTTGTTTAAAAGACCTCGGCACGGACACCGTAGAAAACATGTAGAATTTAACAAATGTTTCTGAGGGATATATTGCGTCTGCTTGCTGCCAATTTCTTGCTGGTTGGTTGAATGGCTTGGCCTTCGGTCCTCAACATAGAAGCAGTATGTTTCTTCGAAACGCTGGTGATCTTCCGCTGGACTTCACGGCGTCACATCTCAGAACAACCTACTAGTAAATAAATTAAATAATAAAAAAGCAAAGAAGTGGAAAAGAAGTTAAAATAAGTAAAGTAAAGCTATCCCTGTAACAGACCGTGGAGGCCCGTAGGTGTGTGAGACGTCGAGGCTCCCACATCTTCTAGACAATCGACTCACAGATAGCTGTGACGATGTCAGCCTTACACGCCGGCCCCCTTTACCCCCAGGAAAATTCCTGGTACTCATTTATGTTAGAGGCTGAGTCGACCCTAGGGCTATAGTGCGGCTGGAAGGATTATGTCAATTGAAAAAATCCAGTGACATTTCGAGAATCGAACCAACGACTTTTCGGATTGTAGCATAGTGCCTCAACCTTAATAAGAAGGAAAAAAAAGTAAGGGACGAAACAAACAAACCAAAGGCAAGATTTACCAAGAAAAGGAGACAAATTAAGATGGATATTGGAAGAGCGTAGACTAGACAGAAGTGAAAAAAGATGAAAGTATAAAAAAACAGGATGAAATAAGTAGCAAAAGAAAAATAAAGAAATTATGTTAAATATAAAGAGTAAAACGAAAAAGGACCACGGAGAGGCAGGAAAGGAGAAGAGGAAACGATGGAACTGCAACGGATCAGAGAATAATTTCTGCTGCTTTTTATTAAATATTCGCCATATTAAAAAATTAAAATCGATTCTTGGAACAAAACCTTACCTTTATCCCATATCACATGCCAATGCATCGGGTCTTCCTTTATTCTTCATGGAACCAATTTAATGGTATTTTGTCTTCATTGCAACCCCTACCCGAAGGCCGCGCCACAGCTCAAGCGGTTAGTCGCTGGCTTCCCACCGCGGCGGCCCGGGTTCGATCCCCGGTCTGGTCAAGTGGGATTTGTGGTGGACAAAGTGGCGCTGGGGCAGGTTTTCTCAGAGTACTTCGGTTTCCCCTGCCAATTTTCATTCCACCATTTGCTCCACAATCACCCTCACCTATCATCTGGGGCTCGTACAATAGGCCGGAAGTGGCCGCAGTACAAGGGACATCGAGTGCTTCCGCGGATGAAGGACACAGATTGACAGACAGACCTCTACATTAAAGTAAAATTAATGTTGTACCTGTCCATAATTAATCAGCAATGGCTGTACAGCCCTTTGTTGGGCTGTGGCCTCTTCTTCAGTTCCATAATTTTTTTATACAGACAGTAGCTCTCCTTGGACGGGGGATCAGCCCGTCGCAAGGCCGCTATCTGCACACGGGATAGCATAAACACAATAAACGCACACAGACATCCATGTTTTGAGTGGAATTCGAACCCACGATCCCAGCGTTCGAGCGGGCGAAGACACTTCATGCCTTAGACCGCGCGGCCACTGTGAACGGTTAATTAAGCATTACGTAATGTAAAACGTAGAGGAGAAGTGGAGATATTGTTCCACGTATTCTTAACCCCGGCACCGACCAGGTTATCCCCGGTGATATCGCTTCTTATTTGTGTTCGTTAGGTATCCGGTTCGAATCTCGGCCGAGACATCCATTGTCGTGGTCTTCATAAGGCCCTCCAGAACAACGTCGAGACAGTGTCTCGAAATAGACCACGACTGGTTCTTTCGACACCATTCTTTAATCATTTATCATCACGCCACATACAGTGAGTTACTGACAGTGTCGTTAAATATACCATAAATATATCGTGGCATGTAGGTCCGTTGCTGGGCAACGACAACTACGTAAGCAAATATGAAACAGTAACGGCATCACAAATCATGTTTCCACGGCAGCAGCTGGATACAGCAAAAAAGGACGGTGTTTTCTGTGAGGTCCGTGCCGAGATGTTATAAGCAGGACATTTAGTGGAGTTAGTGAAGATGGTTGGTGAGTGACTGAGTTAGTCAGTCAGTTAACTGCTGAGGTTCAGTTGTGAGCCGTTACTGTTGGAATTTGGTAGCTGAGGCACGGGGATAGTTCAGGAACCCAGAGAAAGGGGAACGTACGCAATTGGAAGCCGCCACCAAGCAACGGCTAGTGAACACGTGACTGTGGACACTATTGTAAGTGTAACAGTGAACTGCAAAGTGTAGTCATGCACTGTATCAAAGAGCCCAAAAAATGGGATCATCAATCCAAAATCCGCCTGTAGTCACCCTAAAATCATGAAAATATGAAGCTTCTCATCAGATGGAGACATGCGGGGAAATTCCCTCTGTATCCTGGGTAAAGTAGCTCCCGGCATACATTCGATACGAGGCTGGGTGAGTCCCAAAGCCTCTCCAGACGCTGTGAAGTAAACACGCTATCCACTACCGAGAATCGAATCACAATCATCGGGTTGCCCATCCCATAGCTTAGTCGCTATACAGGGTGTGACATCCAAGTTTCACTTCTGCACTTCCTGTAAATAATAACAGTAGATCAGAATATATTGTATCTTACCAATGTGTTGTACTAAGTATCTTTGGCTATCGGTAGGGCAGACTGTTCGCTGACCCAACTCCAGAGCGAGTCCTCGTCCCCAACAGCACAGCCGACGGACCGCAGCAGTGAAGGCGGGCTCACAGAGTTCGGGAAGGTAAGCCACACATCTGTTAATGCAAGCACAATGACTGTATGCTACAGGGTGTGTTCATTTAGTAGCACAATACATTTTCATCTCTGATCCATAACATGTAATGAATTAATATTATTCTTTCCCTAAGTTGAGTTTGGTAGTAAGAATGACATCGATACATTGTAATATGTGTCGTGTTTTCACTGATGTATTCATTTTATTCTTCTATACCAGGTATATAAATTTCTGTATCTCCTATTGCGAGAACTGAAATAATAACATTTAAGTGAGAATAAACGTTTTATTCAATTAGAAACGTAAATTTATCATATTTTACTTAGTAATGTTTATGAAATCGCTACGAAAAAACACAGAATCTGCTAATATACAAAATCATGGCGTGACTAACATTGTCTCCAGACCCGAAAGGAGCATATCAAAGTTAATTTAAAATATTGCCTTGCACCTGTTTTCATAACTTTATTGTTACAGATATATTGTTTTCTGCGATATTCAAATCCCAGTCATTTCAATCAGGAACCGGGAGCTCCTACTTTTTACTCCTGCATTCTAATTGGTTTTTTTCTCTACTGCATTTAATTTCCAGTACAACTACAGGTTTTTATATAATGAAAGCCTCTGGATACTACCACAGTCTTTCTCAAAGTGGTACGATCTGTTTTCCAACAAAAGGCCCGTCAATTTTCCGAATGAGCAGCCAGTTCTCCATGGGAAAACCTTTTTTTTTCCAAACGGAACAGTCAGTTCTCAAAGGGATGCAGTCATAATATTGCTTACACACCTTTTAAGACATTTTTCTGAAGGTGCTACCGTGTCCGCGACAAAGTAATAGTTTTTAAATGCAATTTTAAACTGTCTTTATTTATTTTTGTTATATATTCGGAAGCCAGGATAGTGTAGTCGGTATAGCGACTGGCTACGGGCAGGACTATCAGGGGATCGGAGTTCGAGTCCCGGTATTGTTAACTATTTCTTCTCCACGTCGTCCAAACCGGCTCTGTGGTCCACCCAGCCTCCTATCCAATGGGCAACGGGGACTCTTTGCCCCGGGGCTAAAGCGACCGGGGCTTCAAGCTGACCACTCACCTCCAGCTAGTGCCGAGTTCAAGAAAACGTGGATCTATACGCCTTCATGGCGTAGTGCTTAATGAGTTAAGTACAGGGACAGCTTTACATACTTTACCTTTTATTTATTATATATTCCTTTATCAATTTTGATTTTCACAAAATTCCTAAGGGGAAAAATGCCTGGGTTGCCCCGCGCTTAATGATACCCATTCTAACGTCATGCAGGAGGTCTTAGAGCTGAGGTTTCATAGCAGTGAGTATCAAGATTACTTTGGCCGCGCCACAGCTCAAGCGGTTAGTCGCTGGCTTCCCGATCCCGGGTCTGGTCAAGTGGGATTTGTGGTGGACAAAGTGGTGCTGGGTTCTCCGAGTACTTCGGTTTCCCCTGCCACTCTTTATTCCACCAATTGCTCGACAATCACCCTCACCTATCATCAGGGGCTGGTACAATAGGGCAGAAGTGGCCGCAGTACAAGGGACTTAGTCCCACCCTACAAGCAATAAAAAAATCAAGATTACAATCTTCCGAAATATGACGCCGTGTAGCCTTGTACTTAGTTATCAGATTTAGGGGAATCTTCTGTCTCCATCATCAGGATATTATGAAAATGAACACAGAATTCTCTTCCTAAGCTTTTGTAGGTGTCTCTGTCTACCAAACTAAACTGCGTCACAAACCAGAAGCCATTAATCTGTATGAAGCTTAAACTTTCTTTACGAGCAAACAGGGTATCAATTAGAATATGTAACCCTAAGAGTCATTATCATATTCAAAATAGTCCGGAGCCAGTTGAGTCCGATCCACTTCCTGAGAAATATTTATTTAATCGTTTCGGTCCCAAAACATCACATACACATTCATATAAAAGAAAGACAATTTTGTTTTATTATCTCCTTCCACTCCTTCACATTCTCCTAGTTTTTCTCCTTCCTTCTTCAGGTTTCTCTTGTTAATTCCTTCTTACCATCCTCCTCACTCCTTCCCTCTCTTTTAACTCCCTTTCCTTCCTCCTCCATTATGCACTTCACTTTCAGTTTCTATTTCTTCTTTTATCCGTTACCTCTTCCTCCTTTCCTTTTCTCCTGCATTCGTCCACTTCTTCGTCCCTTTTCCTTCTGTTCTCAATCTTCTTCACATTTCACCGTCTTCCACTTATTTGTAGCTTGCCTCGTACTTCCCGCCATCTGTCCTTTAACTCCTCTTTCTGTTCTCTTCCTTCCCTTCTTTCTTTCGCATTTCTTCTCTGAAAGAGTTAGAATTCCTCTCAAGCTTAATGTACTTCCATCCAAGACCGTGTTTATCAAATAACCGCTTTCCTTGTAGATTTATGTACGCAATAAAGCACAAGGCTAATGAGATATACAGACTCTTAAAGAACCTATGTGTACCCCATCTTAAAGGATATTCCTGATCCTTTACAATGGAGGTAATCTCCCCGCTAGAGCCAGACCCTTCTCAGTTCTGGAGTATTTACCTTGTGTAGACTTCAGCCACCCTTCAGCACGCATGAAATATGGCGCTATTTTGTCACCGGATGACAGCTTCTTTGAATGATGGCTACATGTAAAAAAAGGCTCTCGTAACATTTTTGAAAGGGGAAAAAGTTTAGTAATAAACTCCGTTCAGTAATATGCCAGCTTTAGAAATAGTATAAATGTTTTCCGTATCAATACAGAAACAGAATGAACAAGAAGCCTTTTTTATTTTCAACATAACGGTGCCTTTCACTTCAATTTCAGATCAATAAATCGGTGTTCCCTATACGAGACATGGGTGTTTCACGTTGGTAAGGCAGGGTTTAAATTTGTATCTTTGTTTAATAATTTCGGCCTTTAAGCCTGATAACCTCGCCGCCGTCTGTAAATCTGTTGTTTAGAAAAAGTGGGAGTCTGTTACAGTGATAAAAAGGTGAAGCTCTCCCTGTAACAGACCGTGAAGGCCCGTAGGATTTTGAGACGTGGATGCTCCCACGTTTTCTAGACAATCGGCTCACAGATGGCGGTAAGGTTGTCAGCCTCACGCGCCGGCCGCCCTTTAGCCCCCAGGAAGATTCCTAGTACTCATTTCTGTTAGAGGCTGAGTCGACCCCAGGACCATAATTCGGTTGGAAGGATTAGCAAGTTGAACAAATCCACTTCATCGGGACTCGATCCCGCGACCTTCCGGCTTGTAGCACAGTGCCTCAACCAAATACGGTAGCTTGTGCCCCCTGTTATAGTGATAGCTTAGTAATTCACCACTTTGCGACGGAGTATGGGCAGCAGGAAATGTCAGTAAGGATCTACAAGACTGTACGGTGTCACAGTCACAGCCGGTGGGAACCTAAATCCTCTTACATGGTTTGTTCACTACCGAGTATATCTGAGAGGAAGATAGAAGCAGAATGATCTTCCGAAACGTCAGTAAAATCTATCACACTAATCAGCGTGTCATCCCAGAAGTCTAACGTTTATTGAAATGTCTTTATTTAGAGGCGTTGCTGCTCTAAGTAGTTCTTTCTCAAGGCGAGAGAACGTCCCCAGAACCCTGCGAGTGGGAGTGGCAAGAGGAAATCTTGTCGCATTACATCCGCAACTTAAGAAGCGACATGTTTTGTTTGCAGTAAAAATTACACGGTGTAAGTTAATTAATCTGACAAGTTCATCCACCAATGAAGGCAAAAGGAGCTTAATGTATTGACGTCACTAGTTATTATCCGCTTTTGTACCTGTCCACTCTCGACAAAATTCACAATGGATTCGGTCAGGTCAGTTGGCTCAGATCAGGATTGTTGGCTGGGTATGGGTAAGTCAGGGGCCATAGTTACATGACGTCACTCTCCATCCCCCCCCCACAACGCAGTGGCAACCACTGATTCACTGTTGGCTGTGTCTTTAGACTTCCCCGTTCTCAACAGAATGCGCAGTGGGCTTAGTCGTGTCCATTAACTGAGCTAACACAGTGCAGCTGCAACCACTCTTCCACTAAATCTTGCCGTAATACACACAACCCAGAAGCCAGGTTAAAACAGCTCACTCACTGAGCTGAGCCCTTCTTGAGAAGCCTCCAATTGTGCAGTTACTCAAGAACTTCACAGCATTCTATGGAACCCAAAGGTTCATTATCGTGTTCACAAGAGCCCTCCACTGGTCCCTATCCTGAGCCAGATCGATCCAGTCCACACGATCCCACCCTATGTTTCTAAGATCCATTTTAATATTGTCCACCCACCTACGCTTTGATCTTCCTAATGGTCTCCTTCCTTCCGGCTTTCCCACCAATATCCTACATGCATTCCTCTTCTCCCCCATTCGTGCTACACGCCCTGCCAATATCAACCTCCTTGACTTGATCACTCTAATTATACTTGGAGAAGAGTAGAAATTATGAAGCTCCTCGTTATGTAGTTTTCTCTACAGCCTGTAAGTCAATAGGATTAACGTTCTAAGATGTGTAACGGGAGATAATCATACGCGAAAAATGAGATGTTATGAGTAAAATTTATATCCTAATTTTCTCTGATGTGGTATCTCATATTAATGTCCGGTTCTAGAAGAACCAGCTAAGTCAGTCAGTCCGTCCGTCTGTACGAATGAAATCGATAGAGAACTGTTAAGAGCGCTTGTCATGAGTTCGTATTGAATTTTGCGAAAATTTTATGAGCCATTTTGACCTTTCATTTAAGTACGACAACCCTAACGACCATAATTTATAAAATCATGAATACTTTTTTGATACACAAATACGTTTTTTACCTTTCTTTGATAAGAATAAATAATAAAAAAGGGTAAAGCTACCCCTGTAACACACCGCGAAGGCCTGTAGGGTTGTGAAACGTCGAAGCTCCCCATATTTTCTAGAAAATCGGTTCACAGATGGCGCTGAGGTTGTCAGACTTATGCGCCGGCCACCCTTTGTTTCCAGGAAGATTCCTGGTACTCATTTCTCTTAGAGGCTGAGTCGATCCTAGGGCCATAATGCGGCTGGAAGGATTAGGTCAATTGAAAAATCCAGTAACCTCATTGAGAATTTTACCCTCTACCTTCCGGCCTGTGGCATAGTGCTTCAGCTAACTACGACACCGTGTGTCCCTTTGTTCGTTAGCAAACCTGCCAAAAACGAACTTTCCCTCCGGACAGTAGGAAGAGGAGAGACGGATCATTCATTCCCTTTGAAGTCTTCATCATTATCCACACAGTTTCACAGAAATGCTTTCGTGTCTGGGGAATCATTCCATGAGCCGCGGACCACTTTATTTCAACAAATCACGTGAACAGTTCGTTACAAAGCTTATAATGGAGACAGACAAAGAATTCTCTCTTACCGCCTCCCACTCCGTCTCCCTAAACTTCCTTTGTCCCCCTTAGCGCAGGAAGTACGTCCGTTGCAACGAACGTACTTTATGACGGACGTTGCTGAGGACACCACACAGTTTCAGAATGCGGTACGTAGTTTTTTTGTCTGCAATGGAGCCCGAAGAAAGCATAACATTCGCCTCTCTTGTTTATTTCTACAACTAACGTCACGACGTTCGTTACAACGGACGCATTTTGTGCGCCCATGTGGCCCCACCCTTACTCTACGCATATAGACATCTCAGTCGGTATAGTGATTGGCTACTGGCTGGGCGGCCGAGAGGCCAGAGTTCGAGTCCTTATAGGAGTATGATATTTCTCCTCTCCTCGTCCAGACCGGTTCTGGGACCCATCCATCCTCCTGTCCAATGGGGAACAGAGATTCTTTTCTCGGTGGTAAAGCGGCCGCGCGTGAAACTGGCCACTCACCTCGAACTAGTGAACTAGTGCCGAGGTCAAGAATACATGGATGTATACGTCCACTCCCCCATACGTCTTAATGAGCTAATGCTTAATTAAGCAGAGCAGCAACTTTACCTTTCTATTCTTCTAGTGATATGCCTGGGTTACTTCCTCGAAGTCAGTAGGCGAGGAGAGGAAGCAAGAAGTCTAAAATGGTAGAGTGGGGGAACAGGCCCTGCTCTAGCCTACCAGCGAATTTAATTTCCAGTACCCGTGGAAATTCTTAGGCAGGTGCAACTATAGTTCTGCATCACCTTTGTACCGGGACAAGGAGACGATGACGATAATTGATAAGTGATAACTCACTTAATTTGTTTCAACACACCGCGATTTTCCTGTTATCATTTAGGTTATAACGGCGATAAGTAAGTTGGCAAACATATGTCGCATTACACAGCCTCACATCCGGTAAGGTATTCGTCTTCATATTCGTCTCCTTATCTCATATTTCATGCAGAAAATCCCTCTATTCTCCTCGTTATGGCGGCCGGCTACGGACTGGACGGCCGGAGTTCGATTCCCCACGGGGGAAAGAAATTTTCCTCTTCTACATAACATCCAGACCGACTCTGCTCCCCCCCCCAGCCTTCAATCCAATTGGTACCAGATGCTGTTTCACGAGGATTAAAGCGGCCCAATGCGTGACCATTCACCTCCATCTAGTGCCGAGGTCAAGGATGGTGGAGTTATACCTCAACTCCCTCATACATCTTCATGGCGTAGCTCAGTGCCGAAGGACATAACCGGGCCACCCTGTTCCTGGGGGATATAAATACGGGGACCTGGCCCTCTAGGTTAGGGAAGTCTCGAATCTAAGACAATAAAATATGGTGATGAGTCCCCCGGGACTCGGACCTGAGAATGACTGCGCTGGCGAGTATCATCAGCAATTGTAAACGACAGACCCATCCTCTCGTCAGAGAGGATGTTACTTAAGGTCTATGACCGCAAGGGTTCAATTGAAAAGAAAGGCAAATTGTGGGATGTGACGTCATGCACTCTAGTGGAAGTACATAGACATTTCGGAGGACCTTACTGTCTCCTTCTTCAGGGTAGAAGAGTACGCCGAAGAAGCAGTCTGCAAACTGTCAGTATACTTTATAGTGTATGACAGATTATAATTCCGACATGCCCTTACTGAAAAAGAAACTTTTCATATTAAAAATGGGGGTAAAATGCTTAAAGGAGGTTGAGGAGAGGGGGACATAAGGTTTCTGCACCTCCTACACTTTCTCCTGCCCTCCTCGGAGTGACTGTAAGCTGCCATCAGTTCTCGTTTCCAGTTCGTTAACCACAAGACAAAGGACTTAGTGTCAAACACGATCGACGTTGATAAGCGAACTTTGCAGGACAGACAGACAGAAGACAAAACTTTCTATCGAACTTGAGGGACGCTGTTCTTCTCTTCCTGCAAATCAATAATACACAGTGCTGCTTTCTGGTGGATAGTAATGGAAACATTCCGTCATTTGCTTCCTTCTGTTTCGAGCCACGAATTATCGAAGGACCTTCATCTGCTCTGGAGAGATCTTCGTAAATCTTGACTTCGTAGTTCTGAAATTAGTAACATGAGTCAAACATTGTATTAAATTCTAGAATACATAAGTTACAGGTGCTGTCTCATTATCTTTTTGTTAGCTGTTTTGACGACTGCATAAAGAGGAGCTTCATAACTTGTACTCTCCTCCAAGTATAATCAGTGATCAAGTCAAGGAGGATGAGGTGGGCAGGGTATGTAGAACAAATGGAGAAGAGGAATGCATATAGGATATTGGTGGGAAAGCCAGAAGGAAAGAGACAACTGGGAAGACCAAGGCGTAGGTGGGTGGACAATATTAAAATGGATTTTAGAGAGATAGGATGGGATGGTATGGTTTGGATTGATCTGGCTCAGGATTAGAACAAGTGGAGGGCTCCTGTGAACACGGTAATGAACCTTCGGGTTCCATAAAATGCTGGGAAGTTGTTGAGTAGCTGCAGATTTGGCTTCTCCTCAAGAATGGCTCAGCTCCATGAGTAAGTAAGTAAGTTTAGGTTGTTTAACGACGGTTTCAGTGGGTAGACTGTACTGTAGTGGGAGCAACAGGAATAGATAGATACATAGATAGATTGATTGATTGATTGATTGCTGAATATCGAACAGCAATTAAATCCTTCTAACCGGTACAGCCAGTTTCGAGAAAATTGACATTTCCCGTTTGTGCTACTGCTTTGACTACCGTTGTTTCCTGAAGACACAGGCTCTACAGTTTGATTTACAGATACACTCTTCGTAATTTCTTTTTCCTTGGTACTACAGCCCCAGTGGGCCTAGGCCTACCTCCATGAACGTCTCCGTTCACTTCGGTTTTTCTTGATCTTACACATTCGGTAGGACTCATTGCACGAGTGATCAGCTCGTCGCAGGGCCTCTACCTGTATACAAACACAGAAAAACGCACACACACAAACTAAACATCCATGCCCTGAGTGGGATTCGAACCCACGATCCCGGCTTCCAAGCGAGCGAAGACAGTGCATGCCTTAGGCCGCTCAGCTACCGTGACCGGCTTCTTCGTAAATTACCGAAATTTCATCAAAATTGTTAGGGCTATTTTCGAGGAAACTGCCTCTCGTTTTTTTTTTCTTTTGGAGCCCGTTTTAAGGGCCTCTATTTTTGGAGCTGGGGGACCGGCCTTTGAGGGACATGTTGCTGAATTCGGAATATGAACATCTGCCCTGCCGTTACGCTGCTTGCGAAGCGACACATACATACATACATACATACTGCTGCGTACTAATGTTTCGTACCAATTCGATCTGAGTTTTTGTATAGAAATTGTTGTGTCAGATTAATATAAACCAAAATTACAGTTCTCCTGTGACTTTTAAATGGAGAGCTCACTCGTATTTCAATTCAGATCAGGCCACAAGTTTCCAAGAATAATATACGCACACTCACACACTCACGGACACAGACAGACATGACGTCTAGTGTATCCTTTCACTCTCTGTACGTTGTGCAATGAATATATAAGTTTATTTCTGTTGCTTCATATACTTTCGAAACATACAAAAACTCCGTGGATTTGGTCCGCAAGGGAACTATACCGACCGAGTGACCGCCGCTTCTCGGCGAAGTTAGTGCAAACTTTTGTGGATAGAGTGTGTCACGTGGTCAGCGTAATGAATCCACACAGCCGTTAATTTCGGTTTTCTAGACCGGAACCGCTATTTCCTTGAAATAGCTCCTCAGTTATCCTCACGAAGCTGAGTGAACCCCGTTCGAGACCCACTACTTCTCAGAAAATCTTTGGATCTGTAACCAGGAACTCTGACCACTAGACCACAGAGGCTGTCTACTTTCGAAACATGCTCAAGCAAAATATGGCATTTTAATTCAAAATAGCGTAACTACGTAGCGTTACGGAGTGTCACATAATTAACCAACTTTACGAGCTGAGTCCTTGAGGAGCCGCCAATTGTGCAGCTACTTAAGAACTTTTCAAAATTTTATGGAAACCGAAGGTTCATTACCGTGTTCATAAGAGCCTTCTACTCGTCCCTATCCTGAGCCAGATGACTCCAGTCCATATCACACCATCCTGTCCCTTTAAGATTAATTTAATATTATGCACCACCTACATCTTGGTCTTCCTAGTGGGCTCTTTCCTTCTGGCTTTCCCACCAATATCCTATATGCATTCCTCTTCTTCCTCATTCGTGCTACATGCCTTGACTTGATCATTGGAGTGTCACATAAGAAAAACTAAAACCGACGCTTATATCAGTCTCAAAATAACAATTCCTACTCTTTTTCTTATCAGTATGCTCATATACGGAAGCTTAAAGAAAGGGGAGGGGGTTCATAACCCCTGTCTCTCATCTTCCCCAATTTCTTCCTTCAGGCATTTTGTCATTTTTAACCTGTGATGTTTTTTCCTGAAGAAAATGTAGTTTGTTCTACCCTTCATTGTGTACTTTCTTGAAAGCTGAAGGTTTAACTGGATTTTCAAGCAGTTACATGTAAAAATCTCTACTTTTTGGAATTCCAAGTCGTGCATTATCTGGTATCTGTTCACGAGAAACCTGTTGCCTCCCTCTTCAGAACCGAAGAGTAATCCTCGAAGGGCCAAAGGTGAGTGATACGGGTAAAGGGGAGAAGAACGGGAGTTAGAGCGAGCCAATTCAGTTGCCACTGTCCACATAATTTTTGTTCTTATTCCCAGCCCTCTTCTGCGCTCTTTACTCTTTACCCTGAAGATGGAGGCAGCAAATTCCTCGTAAGACGTCGGTAAACATCAGACTAGATAGAGTCACGTGCCACTTCATAATCACCGCTGTGAGAACTTCAGATATCACTTACATAACTTATTTAATCAAGGAGTTTCTGCAGAAATTATAACACTCACATTCTGGAAATTGCTAGGTTATGTAGCCCCAAATTAAACGTTATGATGGTCACAACTGGTCAGTTTGGAATTTTGTCTTCTGAGTCGGAAATTATACTGGAAGTAATTTGCAGAAATGTTAGCCCAGTTCGACACGAGAAATTAGTAAACTTCATTAGCGGGCAACGTATGGACTGTAGCACAACTTGTCTGCAGCTCACAAGTTCACTAAGCCGTAGCCATGAATGAGTGAGATTTATAGCACAAATTACGAACCAGTACTGTGGACAAAAAGAGGCTTTTATATTTCACATAAATATTTAGGTCAACGAAAACAGTCATATCAATCATTCCAACTTTTCTCGTGATGTATGAAGAGAAATTGCACGGTTGAGGGAAAGTTTCGTATTGCATGAGAACGTTTTGTAAGAGGTTTGGAGTGGTGCCAGATGAAATGCCAACTCCCGTATTTACTCATACAAAACTAACTTAAATATTGTGGCACGTATACCCGTTGCTTGGCAACGACTTCGAGATAAGCAAATATACAACAGGCGTTACTAAGCAACAGAGGAACTGTGTTTCTTTTTCTGTCCGCTAGGCAACAGTTGAACTACTACAGTGAAGAACGGTGTTTTCTACGCGGTCCGTGTCAAGATATTAAAAGCGGGACATATTGGGAGTTGCAGTGCAGAGAGTCAGAAGAGTATGAGGCTGATGTGACATGGACGCCAGCCTGGGAGTTAGTCGGTGCAGTGGAGTGAGTTGTTTGGTGACTGAGTGAGATAGAAGACTGCTGGGGTTCAGTCACTGTGAGAAGCTGATAGCTGAGGCCGGGAACAGAAAATAATGAGATGACTTAACTTAGAAGATCCATATTGTGACGTATTGCTCTATGCAGGACACCCCCTCCCCAGCCAGCGGTGACGTAACAACATCGGAGCGCTGTCGCTGCTATGGTAACAAGCCAGTCAACAAAATATTGTAATACAGACATGTAGTCGATCGGTTCTCAGAAACAGAGAACCTGGTTCAGGCCCATGTGACGTTATATGAGATTTCTGGTCGATGAACTGGCATTGGAACAGATTTTTCTTACAGCTTCCCGAGTTTTCCCCTACAAATCATTCAATCATTGCTCCATATTCATCACCGTCCCCCCGAGGTATGTTGTAGACCTGATCACGCAGTGCATTATCACATCCTTGGTACTTAAGGTTTTGACTTCATCTCTCTGGTTTGGCACTTGGCTGGATACAGAGTAAGGAAGTTATTTATTTTTAATTTTTTAAAAATATAATTCCTTTGTTTCGATGTTATCATATGAAGATAATGAAATAATTTGTGACCTCTACAGTTATTGTGGACATGCTAGTGTACTTCGCAGCGGAACATTGGGTACAGAGCCCAGGTCAAAGGACTTCATTACGATAAATTCAACGAATTAAAAGAGCAGTGAAAAGCCATAGTTTCTCATCTTGAATTATCATTCAGTTCCAGAGAACTTAAATGTATCATAACTGTACGTTGAAGTAAATCATCAATCATGGACCTTGTCTGTGTTTTAAGCGTACAATTAGTTATCACATACCGAGAGATAGGCAGCAAGTAATAACACGCCACGGGTTGCCATCACATCAATCACACTGTGTGCGGGATACCATTATCTCTTTGCATATCCATCACAACACCCCACTTCTGCCACCAAACTATTTACCAAGAAAAACATTTCACTTCAGCAGGCCCACAAGGTCAGAGAGACTTATTTTCGAAATAAGATATTTGTGATTTCATGCGTCGCTTTCAGCGTCGAGTTCATTTGACGCAGATAAAACGTATAGTTGCAAACGCAACTATACGCCCCATAACCCATTACTTCGTTTCACGGTTGTAATGTGTAAAAGACTCACTATACAATACTATCTAT
>NW_019724601.1:2357452-2374974 GCF_002891405.2 Cryptotermes secundus | reverse complement strand
CGCTGTGAATTTTATAATAAATGTTACGATAACAAACAAACAATAATAAAATCTTTCTAAAAATATGAAAATTTTCTTATTTATTTATTTATTCATTCATTCATAAAGATAAAAATGGTAAATCTATCCCAATAACAGGCTGAGAAGGCCCAAAAGGTTGTGAGACGTCGAGGCTCCCACATTTTCTAGACAATCAGCTCACAGATGGCGGTAAAGTTGTCAGCCTTACGTGCCGTCTGCCCTTTACTCTCAAGAATATTCCTGGTACTCATTTCTGTTAGAGGCTGAGTCGACCCCAGGACCATAGTGCGGCTGGAAGGATTAGGTTAATTGAAAAAAATCCACCTCATCGGGATTCGATCCCGTGACCTTCCGTCTTGTAGCATAGTGCCTCAACCAACTACGCTACCGCGTGCCCTCCTGAACAAAAACCCATAGAGATATTACGTTGCTTGCGAGATGCCTGCATTAAATTTTGGATAAATATTAGTTACGTAGGGGGAGCACGCGGTAGCGTAGTTGGTTGAGGCACTATGCTACAAGCCGGAAGGTCGCGGATTCAAGTCCCGATGAGGTCATTGGATTTTTTAAATTGACCTAATCCTGGGTTCGACTCAGCCTCTAACAGAAAGGAATACCAGGAATTAATTAAATCTTTGAGCCGATTGTCTAGATAATGTGGGACCCTCAACGTATCACAACCCTATGGGCCTTCACGGCCTGTTACAGGGATAGATTTACCTTACTTTTTTAGTACTTTATTAGTTTCGTGAATATTTCAATAAATCATTGAAATAAGACAGATTCGTGTTGAATAACCATTGTTCGATTTTTGGCGTTAACTTGAAGATGACAGCTGAAAGGTAACCCGAGATGTTTAAAATTCTTGACCGTACGTCGGGACCGAAACGCCGAAAGTAACATATCTCTTGTCCAACTAACCACTTGAAAGTTAACCCCGTCTTATAAACCAATTTCTCTAGCATGCCAATAATCTTCTCTTAATTTCAGCTTGTGGTCCGCGAGATGAACCGGCTAGGCATGATGGTGGACCTGTCACACGCCTCAGTCCACACCATGAAGGACGCTCTGGCCGCTAGCAAGGCCCCCGTTATGTTCTCACACTCCTCGGCCTTCGCTCTGTGCAACTCCTCCCGAAACGTCCCCGATGACGTCCTCAAATCATTAGTAAGTTTCATCGTGATAAACATTTGTACATCTCCTGGGTTTCAGATTGTCACAGCAACAGCGAATATGAGGGGCATTATCCTCTGGGATGTGACGACANGGCTGAACGACCCGTGTTCGATTCTCGGCTGGAACAAGATTTATCTCTTCTCCACGTCGTCCATACCGGCTCTAGGGCCCACCCAGCGTCCTTTCCAATGGATACCAGCTGCAGTTTCACCGGGGTTAAAGCGTCCGGGGCGTGAAGCTGACCACTCACCTCGATCTAGTGCTGAAGCTATACTCCCCCATATTCCTCTGTGGTGTCGTACTTAATTAGGAACAGGGACAACTTTCACCTTCTTCTTCCCCCGACAGTGTTTGAGATAGTATTATTTCCCGCTCCAAAGCAAAACACACTGATGTCCCCGACATCTTTTTCTAGGTCTTCCCCACACTCAACATGCATCCAGGAAGTTCTTTCTCGAATCTCGGCTCTGACACTGGATGCATTTACTGAGGTGTTGTTATCTTAGTTCCTTCAGGCAAATCCAGGATAGGACCTTAATTAGATGGGAGCGCTTGCTTTCAGTCCTTTCCAATCAATCATTCATCAATCATACGATCTTCCGACGCTGTTTAATCTGTCGGCAGCGGCATCAAGTGCTTAGCTCGCCTACCCACCTAGGTCTTTCGTATCCTCTCCGCGGAGTCTCTATAACATCCTTATACAGGGTGTCCCAGGAGGAAAGATCAGTATTCTGGGAGGCCATAGTTTCGGTCATTCTAAGCAAAAAAGTGTACATGTGCATGTGTCCTATTCCGAACGGTTTCCGAGATAGAAGAACACGCCATGTCCTCACACGAGCTGCAAAGTGCATGGAAGTTAACGGTGGAATTTTCGGAAATGTATTGTACTAGGTAAACTTGGCAACTTTGTCACTTGAACAATAAATACCGATTTTAGTAACAGTACGTAATATCTCTTTCTTATCAACAGTTTTGTAACTGTGACAGTTAAATAACTGTATCTCGGAAACCGTTCGGAATGGACACATGTGCACATACATTTTTTCTTAGAATGACCGATACTATGACCTCTCAGAATATAAATATTTCTTCCTGGGACACCCTGTATAATAGAATCCAGTCTCCATGCTACATGCTTTAGTCCCGATCATGAAGAGCATACCGGCTACCTCCGAATCTGCGGATTTCGCCTACAACGAAGTCTGAAACTAGAACACAGCCTCATCCGTCATTCATTTATACAACAAAAGTTCTACAGACCTTTGTTTGGCCCTGACCTCTTTCAGTTTCATAATATACGCAGTCTGTGGGACTCGTTGGACGGGAGATCAGCCCGTCGGAAGGCCGCTACCTGCACACAGAATAAACGCACACAGACATCCATGCCTCAAGTGGGATTCGAAACTACGACCCCAAAGTTGAAACGGGCGAAGACAGTTCATGCCATAGTACGTGTGGCCACCGTGATTGGCAGCATGACCAATCACCGACGCAAAACCTCAAAATTTACACAACAGTGGTGATGGTGATAAAAATAACAATATGTTTTGAAAGCGGAAATGCTTTCTTTTTTTTTTTTGGTATGCTAACAACTTCACATTGGAAATTTCTGCAAACAGAATGCAAATAGCGGGAGCACGACCACTGTTATTTATTCCAATAAACACTGTTGGAAATATTTGGACAGTTGTGGGTGAACCGTGGGCACACACACAAACAGATATTTGGATAGATANGGAATTTTCGGAAATGTATTGTACTAGGTAAACTTACCAACTTTGTCACTTGAACAATAAATACCGGTATTAGTAACAGTACGTAATATCTCTTTCTTATCAAGAATTTTGGAACTCCNCAACAAAAGTTCTACAGACCTTTGTTTGGCCCTGACCTCTTTCAGTTTCATAATATACGCAGTCTGTGGGACTCGTTGGACGGGAGATCAGCCCGTCGGAAGGCCGCTACCTGCACACAGAATAAACGCACACAGACATCCATGCCTCAAGTGGGATTCGAAACTACGACCCCAAAGTTGAAACGGGCGAAGACAGTTCATGCCATAGTACGTGTGGCCACCGTGATTGGCAGCATGACCAATCACCGACGCAAAACCTCAAAATTTACACAACAGTGGTGATGGTGATAAAAATAACAATATGTTTTGAAAGCGGAAATGCTTTTTTTTTTTTTGTATGTTAACAACTTCATATTGGAAATTTCTGCAAACAGAATGCAAATAGCGGGAGCACGACCACTGTTATTTATTCCAATAAACACTGTTGGAAATATTTGGACAGTTGTGGGTGAACCGTGGGCACACACACAAACAGATATTTGGATAGATATCACAACATGGCCACAGCATTGATTAGGAAAAGGAAGTTTCGGAATAACTGCTTCAAAATTTGTGGAAGCATTTCTACCAAATGTCAAATTCTACATTCAGACATTCAAAAGTCCCTGGTTATATGATTACACTGTTGTTACCTGCGGATATTAATTAATTTCTTGTGTGTTGACACCATGTGAATATCAGCAGTGTTGCTGACTTCGTTGGTACATGCTGCCTCCATCTTCAGGGAGGTAGTGCTATGCTCCTATTGACCCAAACGGGGCACCAGCCCCTAGTCATCCACCATGTTTCTTTCGAAACATAAAATTATGCATATAGAGAAACTCACCTACCCTACTCAATTCATCCCTGAAGACGGAAGTGGCCTATATATCCGAAACATGACAACATTTCCCACATCCAGGCGGTGTAAACACCTGAGAACTTAGTTAATAACAGAGCTGTAATTGGGTAACGTGAAGATTTCCTATCTTGATATATATTTATTTCGATTAACACGGAGGCGTCTGGATAGCTCAGACGGTATAGTGACGGGATAGGGGCCGAACGGCCGTTGTTCAATTCCCGGAAGAGGCAAGAGAATTTTCTGTATTCTACAGCGTCCAGACCAGCTCTGGGGCCCTTTCCCATGGAATAAAGCGGCCGGTGGCGTGAAGCTGATGATTCACCTGCATCTAGTGTCAAGTGTCATCCCCCATACGTCTTCGTGGAGTGTCTAACGGGAAGAAGTTTTACTTTTACTTCTTTCAACATGGAACCCCTTTCTTGAGTACCATGTAATTATTATTTTTAGGACCACACCCCTGCTGAGGACGGAAACAGACCAGTTTCGGAAACATGTTCTGTTTCGTAATACCGGATTTTCGAGAGAATAAAAAATTATTAATAAAAATAGCCCTAAGCGCAATGTAGCATCTTCGGAACTCATCTGAGTTTCCCATGACACACAATTAAACTCCACAAGACGAGGAAAAGGCAGGCTATATGAGCGGTCGGTACAAATTATTTCGTCACTAGCCTGTAAATAAAAAAAAATCCAATAATATCATAACGTTTGAAGTGCAATAGGGGACTTCGTGTAGTTTGGTAGGTAGATACCAACCTTCTGCCGTGAAGAAGGAGACAGCTGGTTCTACCGAAAGCTTGATATATGTGTACAGCTCCACATAACGTCGCGCCCCAGGAGACCGCAGTCAGTGCTGTTACACGCTCATATCACGTGGTTAGTTTTCCGGTTTGTGATAGGATTTATGTAATTGATGCGTCATAATTGGAATATGCGGGCCAGCATAACTCGTTGGGGAACATTGTTTCCTTTTGCGGCTGTTTTCCTCCATTTCTTTGCCTGTTAAATTGAAATTAAATCCAATCATTAACCCTATAATATGTGGAATAATTTTACATGTCTTTATTTCTATTAAATATTAATAAATTGTTTAAATTATCAAAGCAAATTTTAATATACAGAATGTTTCTAAATTATTGTCGGGGTTTTCGTGGTCTATAATTTTCAAACTAGAAATAACAAAATAAAACTGCCTATGGAATATGAAATCAAAACTCATATGGTTTTATTAATTACTGAAGAATGCTAAACAACTTCAACATGCGCGCCTTTCCTGCCACGTAATTTTTGTAAATTATAGGCCACGGAAACCCCGACAATAATTTAGAATTATCCTGTACATTACGAATCACGTCTTTGAAAATATTCCATTCTCTGGCTGAAGCAGCAGTTTTACATTTTTTTGTTTCAGAATTTTTTAAA
The DNA here is from genome assembly GCF_002891405.2 of Cryptotermes secundus. Lineage (NCBI taxonomy): Eukaryota > Metazoa > Arthropoda > Insecta > Blattodea > Kalotermitidae > Cryptotermes > Cryptotermes secundus. The sequence continues at coordinate 2,369,656 of NW_019724601.1, read as the reverse complement.
AATAAAATATGACTATTCTTCCCATTCGGAATGCTTTTTTAAATTACATTTCTTGTTAATGTCGGATTCTTCACACGAAATGGCCCTAATTATAGGACATGGCGTTCCATCAAATGTGCAGCGAAAGAAGATACGGTGTTACAATACTCGGAGAGCTGAGCCAATGAGAGAAGAGAATACAATACTATTTGGAGCGGAAACAAAAGGGAAACTAATTAAGTGATATCACAAATGTCCATTAGAGTGAACATTTAAATAAATGGACTGGTATAAAGAGACATTTGGGTAGAAAAGAAAGGCATTTTAAGAGCTTTCTAGCAAAGACAGAAATTTCTTCAGATACAGTAAGATTGAAAGCCGATGTGATGTCTTCTCGTATGTAATCCCTTGTGGGTTGCTATAATTTCGGAAATGTTTCGGGGAAGAACAGTGCCTCAGTCTTCAAGGGAGAAGAGTAAGACGAGAAAGCAACAAGCAAGAATAAACTACTAAGTTACGTTTTCTTGCGTAACATATCTTTCTTTGTGATTTCTTTGCAACTTTCCAGATTATACAGCGTCAAACAGTAGGAAAACTAATGAACAAAGAACTGAGAAATGTTTGAGAAATATCACTTATACCCTATTCGAAGTATTATACCAGCATGTGGCTGGAGAAGCTGAGGAAAAATATTGTCACGTGTATGTGTGTGACTATAGACGGGGTTTGGCTTAGTGAACGGATTTATTGACCACTTATACACACGACTTGGAACTACAAGCAATTACAGCGCCACCGGTAATCTCCACATTTCACAAATCACCGCAGCATCCGTTAAGCCTTTTCCAGCCTGCTGTATCTTCACCAGCCGTTCCCTGGCAACGGCTTCTATTAGTGTAGATTCTTCAGCCTTATAAACTCAGATCCTTACTTGACAGACTCCCGCACGGAACTGATTATCAACTAAACTGAACTTACTGCTAAATTTGTCTCTTGCTGATAACATCTCGGCACGGACCACACAGAGAACACCCTGTTTTCAACACTGTTGTCAAACTGTTGAATTATTAATAATCTGCTGCCTAGCAACGGGGACGTGTTCACCGAGCGGTTGTCCAGAAACGGTCACTGCTTACAGAGTCATCGCTTAGCAACGTGTCTATACACCGCGATATGTTATTCTCTACAGCAAATTCGATATCTCTGGCATGAATCGAACCGAACGTCCCCAAGTGTAGAGCGTTGCTGCTATACAAACGAATTCAGTCGTAGCGTACATTCGGCACCGAATATGAATGCAGTACGTTCCGAAGTGTCGATTAAATTGTACCAGAACACACGCTGTTATATCCCACAACAAAGTCGTCGTTATGAGTACCCCAAATCCAGCGGATAATGCCTCTGCAGTTCTGTAATTTCTGCCTCTTATTCATGGCTAAATTTCTCGTGGCTGTCGGCTTCCCTAGCGGAAGCGAATTGAAGTCCAGGACATCGCAGTGGATAGGAACTGCTATAAGCTGACTATGAAAAGCATATCACTGACGTTTGCAGATGAGACGAACTTAATATTGAAATGCGCGGTGACTCGTAAATGGTTGGGCTTTGCTGTTGTTGAGAAAGCAGTAGACCAGCCTATAGAAAGAAAATATAATTGGAAAATTCTTGAGAACCAAATAGTTCGTCAGCTCTTAAAATTATTTCTAACATTTTATATAACTCGAAATTTCATTCGCGTGTTCGTAAGAATCAGAGATAAGTTCTTATACTGAGCCAGATGAAACCAGCCCACAGCCTATCCTAATTCTTTAACGCTCAGTTTAATATTACCTGGCCCCTTCCAGTAATCTGCATCCTTCCGGTTTCCTTGCAAAAAATGTATATACACTACGTTTCTCTCATGAGCGCTATATGTCTTGCCAATCTATCATTGATTTGATCACCGTAACAATATCTGGAGAAGATTACAAATTATGAGGTTAATTATTATGCAGTTATCGCTAACCTCCAGTTAGTTCCTCTCTTTGGGGTCCACATATTGTTCTCAGCAACCCCTGTTCCCAAACACCCTCAGCTCATGTTCCTAAGTTAATGTGAGAGACCACATTCTATTCTCTTTATTTTAATCTTAAAACCCTATATCCATTTCCCTTTTCATGTGTCATCCCAAAGCATTAATTAAAATTCGGGATTCTGCGTAAATTTCATAACATTTTGAATTTTTGCCACGAAGAGATGTTAGCCCACCGCACAACCTTCAAACTGGAGAACCAATACTTGTCGACTACTCGTTACCTTTTATTTAATATTATCATAATTATACTCCATAGTGGAGGTCGTCTCCTCCATCCGCAACCTGAGGATGCACCATGCCGTGGTGACAACGGACCCACCTAACAAGGAAACAGAGTTAATTACAGATATTAAACGGAACAGAAAACTTTTTAACCCTCTGACTGCCAATTATAGACGTACACATTATAAATTTCAATACCGCTTGAAATTGAAAAAATTCCACAGAGAAGCCCACAAATCAAAAAACGTCAACAGGTATACGATGTTTCAAAGTCTGTTTTTTTCCACTAAACATATGTACGTCACACTTGATGCCCTCTGTTGATATATATGCTGTACTACTTCGTAGTAAGTGGCCGATATCTTCTGCTGTGACAGTTTTAACGGAAGTACCCATAGCCGATATAGTCGGTGCATGGCCTGAAATGGATTAAAATGTGGGTAAACGCACAAGTACACTTGCACTGACAGAACAGGCATTAGTGACCGATGTAATTTATGTCCGTACGTATTCAGCTTCGCTTTATGAGCTCGTAAATTTATATGCATACAAAGTAAAGGTTAAATATTGTCACTAATGAATTGTCTTATGTTATTTATTCATCAGGCCTTAAATGGGGGAATTGTCATGGTTAATTTCTACACGTACTTTATCACCTGCAACTCCACAGCGACCATAAATGACGTCATAGGTATGTTGAAACCAAATGTTAGTATGCATGCAGTAATGCTAAGAACGCAGTTTAAAATTCCGCCCGTAGGGCTGCAATATTTGTATCTACTCGCTCAGTGCTTACACATTCAAGAACAATACACATTCGTAAATTAGAATTAAATTTTCTCTTTATTTTCTTTTAAATCTTATATTTGTAATTGTGATTTTGTTTAACCTGGTCCGTCACACTAGCAATATTATAAAAGGTTATTAACTCCGTCCAGTGTGACTGATAAATTGGTTTTAAATTTTAACAAAGTCTTTTTTAAACCACACTTGTAAACAAACTAATTATAATAATTTATAAATATTTTAATATATTCATGCACATCGTTGTAGTTGTTAAAGGATCATATTTTATATTCATGACATTGTAATATTATTGTATATATGTATTGATATTGACCAAACACATTGCAATAGTAGTTTCCGCCTGTATTGATATATCCTTCTGAAGATGGTCTCTCAGACTGAAACATGTCAAGGATGATAGATTAAAAAGGAGGAAAAAAAACGTTTATCAGTCACATTGGTCGGATTTGATAACCTTTCATAAAGTGTTAATTGTAATTGCGTTGTATTCATTGTGTGTAGTGTGTCCTTTCTTGTTTTTGTAGTTTTGTGTGTTGTGTTTTGTTTGAGCATGGTGTGTTATTTTGTGTGATGTATGTTATTTGTGTGTTGTGTCTTATTGTAGTACAACTGCCACCGGGTAAAAATCAATTTGCAGTTTAAATAAATGATAATAATTGATTCAAGTGTGGATCTTTCTGAATTGAATATTTATATTTCCGTTCATGTTACAAATAGTCTGCGTGTTTAGCACTCTAGGGGTTTTGTGCCGCGTAAGGAACATTAATTTAAAGGAGGACGGCTTTTTACGGTGTTCATACATTCTTTCTACAATGGCTCCTCCAGTCCATTCAAGCCGCAGGCCCCTTAACCAGTTCCGTAATCATTTTTCACTGACGGTAGGACTCCTTGGACGAGAGATCAGCCCGACGCAAGGCTGCTACTTAAACACAGGACAACACTAACACAGAATAAACGCAAACACACACACCAAACATCCATGCCCTGACTGGGAACCGAGCGAGAGGGGTCAGTTCATGCCTTAGACCGCGCGGCAACTGTGACTGTCAAGATATTCACACATTACACAGTGTAATTATGTAATAAATATAACTGCATGCAGTTTGATACTTACTGTCATCCAAATTATTTAGTACTACATCAGAAATCACGTGTTAATTGGCATTTTCATGTTCTTCCGCCCTTCATTAAGGAAATGCAGTTATCGTGTGATATTACTTTTCAGTTCAGATGTTAAACCAATTTTGCTTGTACAGAAATGTAACTCTCTTTTTATGCCCATAGCTCGTTTATAAGATTATATTAAATTACAACCTTCTGACATGTGACGCTGTGTAGTCTGCTACAGAGTTACCAGCGTTACAGCGAAATTTGTCGCTTCCATCATCCACACTGAAATGCAGGCAAAAAATTCCCTCCAAACGTTGGTATACCTTCCTATCGCATCGCACGGAGTCATCCTGGGAGGGAGTAAACTTCGTGGTAACTGTTATGGGGACCTCAGCTCTCATAAGATTATGTTCTGTTTCATTACTTTGACCATTGTTCGTTATATGAGCATATATTACGTACACCATTTCAAGGTTCGACCGCCTCTGTGGTCTATTAGTCAGAGTTCCTGGCTACATATACAGAGGTTCCGGGTTCGATTGCCGGCGGTACTAGATTTTCTGAGAAGTAGTGGGTCGGGAATGGGGTCCACTCAGCCTCATGAGGATTACTTAGGAGCTATTTCAAGGAAATAGCGGCTCCGGTCTAGAAAACCGAGATAAACGGCCGTGGAAATCCGTTGCGCTGACCACGCGACACCTCTATCCGCTAATGTTTGCACTAACTTCTCCGATAAACGGCGGTCGCTCGGTCGGGATAGTTCGCTTGCAAACTAAAAGTCACGGAGTATTTTTCCCAGGATTCGGTAGTTTCTATTCACTTATGCTTATGAATCCATTCCTTCCATTGTCAGAATACGCGTATAACATAAAAACTTCCAATATCATGGCGACCTGAAGAGGAGACTAGAGCTAAATGTCGAAACAATATTTATTACATGTTTTTCAGATAATAGACAATATCGATAACAATTTATGTTATGAATTAACTTTAGAGTAACTACAGACGGGGTTTCATTGATGATCAGGTTGAAAACTTACAGAACATAAGTACAAATAAGTACGACATTCTCACTAAATCACTCGTTAGATCACTGTATCTACAGCGCACTAAACTCTTTTTAGTCTTTTCTATCCGTTGCTCTGTAGCGGCTTCCAACTGTGGACGTTCCCCTTATTTTGCGCCTTCGAAGTGTCCTCGGCCTCAGAAACTCTCGACTGACTGACTGACTCACTCGCTCACCAGCCAACTACGATTCATTTCATTCAGTTCAACTTACTGCAGCTCACAACTTGTCCTGCTTATACCTCGGCACGTACTCAATAGAAAACACCGTTCCTCATTGTTGTAGTTCAATTGTTGCCGTGGGAACATGTTTGCTTGCGAATCCATTACCCAGAAACTGCTGTTTTATATTTATCTCCTGATCTTTGCCCAACAACGGGTCTACATGCCACAGTATTTTTTAAAGAATTGTACAGTAACTTGCATTGACAAATTGTGATTTGTGAGGTTATGTTCTTGTTTTTCAGCTCACATCAACCACATAAGAGACGTTGCAGGTGTAAACCACGTAGGGATTGGGGCAGGATATGATGGAATTAACTTGTAAGTAGCAACACTAAATTTATGATATTGATCTGAATTAAATATTTTGCAGGAATATTATTACTTGTTGCCTTGGCTCTCATGTCATGTCAGAGCCTTGACCTTATTTCACAAGAGATGACTGTTCTCTGTCCTTTGCAGTTTGCCTCATCTCCTTACTTACAGCCTTCATAAATCACTTTACAGAACCAGCTATATGAGTGTGCGCCGTATAGCGCACATTTCCTGAATGAACTGAGAGAATTCCAAGTACCAAGATATTCCTCACCGTCTTTACAAATTTCCCAGTCTTTTCTCTAAATTATCCAAATTACGAGTATAAGTAAAAATAATATCCCTGGGTTCATTTGTGCCCACTGTAATATCCTAACATTCTGTTGCACTTTTCACTTATTATAATAAGTGAACTGAATAAGTGAATTAACTGATAATNTTCATTTGTGCCCACTGTAATATCCTAACATTCTGTTGCACTTTTCGCTTAGTATCAGTTAATTCCACAGCCTCACGTGCAACACAAATGTTCTGTAAAAATTATTAACGGATATTCGCTTTGAAAGTTTCACACTATATATTTCGACCAATGTGGTCATCATCTATTTGGGAACGACTATAACAAATCAAAACCTGGTTCAGGAGGAAATTGAACTCGTGTAATGTTTCCTACAGTTCAATCCAGAACCGTTTGTCTTCTCGTCTGCTATCCAGAAACATAAAAGTGACAATATACAGAATTATAATTTTGTCTGTGATTCTGTATGAGTGTGAAACTTGGTCTCTGACATTAAGGGAGGAACAATAGACTGAGGGTGTTTGAGAACAGGGTGCTAAGGAGAATATTTGGACCGAAGAGAGATTAAATGACAGGAAGTTGGAGAAAACTGCATAATGAGGAGCTTCATAACTTGTAATCTTCTCCAAGTATAATTAGAATGACCAAGCCAAGGAGGATGAGGTGGGCAGGACATGTAGCACGAATGGGGGAGAAAAAGAATGCATATAGGATATTGGTGGGAAAGCCAGAAGAAAAGAGACCACTGGGAAGACCAAGGCGTAGGTGGGTGGACAATATTAAAATGGATCTTAGAGAGATAGGATGGGATGGTATGGACTGGATAGATCTGGCTCGGGATAAGGCCCAGTGAAGGGCTCCTGTGAACACGGTAAAGGACTTTCGCGTTCCATAAAATGCTGAGAAGTTCTTGAGTAGCTGCAGAATTGGCGGCTTCAAAAGAAGGCCTCAGCTCAATGAGTGGGTGAGTGTTTGTCATCAGTTGTTAAAAATCGTGGACGAGTAAACCGCTGTCTTCTGTGTCTTAGCTAAGGTTGAAAACAAGACGCGCAGTACAAAACGCAACAGTAGGGAATACACACATGCGCACTGGGGGGACTAACAGCCCAAGCAACGATACAGAAAACAGCGGTTTCCTCGTCCACCTGATGATGACCACATTTGTCGAAACATGTAGTGTAATACTTTTAAATTGAATCTCTTTCAACAAGTTTTATAGACCATTAGTGTTTATTTGTACTTTGTAGTGTATTAACTTTCAGATATGAGCTCAAAGCCTATAGTGCCCTCCCCCCCCCATTTACATTTTCTACGAGGATTATTAAAGATGCCGAAATTCAGATTCTGACGGCGACGGCTATGAAGTTTCGGTCTTCTGGTTTTGTAACGTCGTGTACTTAGGAAAACTCCCGACGTTTCGGATAATAATTCAAGGAAGAGACCAAGGGAAGCAGGCCGGAATCAGCAAATATGAATACAGAGGGTCAGTATTACATAATATATACAATTGCATTGTCAGAAATCTTTCCAAAGGGAAAGTTTTTAAGTGGCGTGATTGGCCAGGAAACTTGCTTACAAGATTTTGTATTTTAAAGATTTTCTTACTGAACGATCTAAAATATACAGGACAAAAACTCGTTTTTTTTAAACGCTTTTAAGTTTTATTATTATTACCTGGTATATTTCCCTCTTTCTGCAATTTTGGTTCTTTCTAAATATCAAGGGGGCGAATAGGTGGGTGTTTCGTGCCCCCTACCAGTGCCCATGAATATGCATTAAGAATCAATTAAAAGTTTAATAAGAAAGTTGTGTGAAATAGTAACATAGCCAGATGTGTTCTTTCATTAGGCCCACAGCGTATTAAAAATCATGGGCAGGAACACCTGCCCTCGCAAGAATACGTACGTAATGTATCCTGACTTTTATAAGTCACAAAATTATATCAACACTTTTAATGGTACTACGTTTAAAACAAGGAGTACAAAAATGCATTTCGTACACCACAGCGTAAGGGGGGGTACTGTGCTACAAGCCGGAAGTTCGCGGGTTCGATTCTTCATGAGGTAATTGGACTTTTCAATTGAACTAATCCTTCCAGCCGCACTATGACCCTGGGGTCGATTCAACTTGTAAGGGAAATGAGTACCAGGAATCTTCCTGGGGCTAAAGGGCNGGGGGTAAAGGGCGGCCAGTGTGTAAGGCTGACAACCATACTGCCATCTGTGAGCCAATTGTCTAGAAAGAATATGAGAGCCTCGACGTCTCACAACCCTATGCGCCTTCAGGGCCTGTGACAGGGATAGCTTTACTTTTTACTTTACCTTTTTACCACAGCGTAATGAGTTGTGGTGTCATTTATTTATTAATTTAGTTCTCATTTATTTAACGACTGTATTAATAAAATACGAATCAAAAGTCCTGACCCAAATTACTCGGTAGTTATGATATTTTAGATTGATTTTTACTCTGAAAATGGAGGCAGTATCTTCCTCCGAAATGCTGATTTCCGTTTCCAAGACTTCAATATGTTACATAACACAGGCCGCCTTTATAATGGCGTCTCTCTCATCTGCCTCCCGCTCAGAATTACTGCATGATCTGAAAACTGGAAACATGTTACGATGCAGACCTTACCAGGGGAATATCATCCAGATTTTCTCTGCTTTCGAAGGCCCTCAAAAATCCCAGAATATAATCCAACAATAGGACACAATATATTTTCCAACTCATGTTTACTCTATAATTTCTCATTCAATCCTATTTAACTTGCAAAGTTTTGATAAGCTACTTAATCAGAAAATTGTTTATAATTTAGGAATATTTTCAGTGAAATAAAATTGTATATAAATGCCTCTAATTGAGTATAATTCCTGTTATAACAGTTTCCTGAACAAATTTACGTTTTCTCTGTGTTCTTTGTGAAAGTGTACACTGGTGTTGTTTGAAGCGGAGCGGGGAAACAATCAGTATTCATTAAAGTGAAATACATTCATCTGTTAAGCTTCGATTTTGTAATCAATTTTGACATGCTCCTATATTACTCAGGGGTTGAATTTAATCCGATATGAATACATGCGAAATTGATTTGTGATTGCCTAGTAAGCATATTTTTCACAACTATACAAATTGGACTGTTAGGTGGATAGTTTCATTGAAACAGAAATCAGAGGCTGCACACCAACTAGAAGGTCCTGCCTGTTGCTTTCCTTGCTGAACTTACTGATCAAACCTGAAGATGGAAGCAGTTGTTTCCACTGAAACATCGGCACAGTTATACCAGACTGCAGGGAATCATATCGCAGAAGACTGCATTCTACATAATTAAATGATCCACTGTGGGCTCTGAAATAAAATTGATTCTGTATTTTAACCGCCATTTTGCCAAACGCAACAGAAGAAAATGGCCGCCGAAACATGACATTACGGTTGAAGCCCCCAATGTGTTAAGAAAGAATAATATTTCCCACCCGTGTTACCCTTTTCACTTTTATTACCGTGGATACGTGATGAAAAATTTACCGAAGCAATTCAAGTTTCTTCCTTTCAAAGCACTCGATCACTTCTGAAGGGCTTCAGCTGTTGACTCAGCTCTCTGGCATTTTCTGCTCCACCATTGTTCCCATTTCCCCAGAAAGACACGGGAGACATGTACATACTGCAGTGTTAAAATAATGAAAGTAGTCATGAAGAAGGAATAGAAGATGACGGAAGAAAGGCGGAAGGAGTAACAGGTATATGTGAAAGAACATGAAGAAGCGGAAAGAAAGGAAAAAGGACAGGACAAAGAGTATGATGAGGGAAGAAATGTTTACAACAGGAAGAGGTGATTAAGGAAAAGGGAATCAATAATAAAAAATATAAAATTGTGGAAAGAGGAATAGAAAGTGAAAAAGAATGAGACGGAGGAAGAAGGGAAGATGAAGTTGTAGAGAACATGAGAAGGAAATGAAGAAAGAAGAACAGAAGGAATAGGATACAATGAAGAATGAGGAAGACATGATGATGAAGAAAGAAGAAAACGTTGGAAGAAAGGAGGAAGACGAGTTGTTGACGGAGAAAGAGGAAGGAAGGAAAAGGGAAAGAAAGGAATACGGAAGAAGATGATAAATAAAGAATTAATGAAGAAGAAGAGAAATAAGAGAAGGAGAATTATGTTGAAGACAAAGTTTTCAAGTTACACAGACGTTTTGATTTCGTGTTCTCTATCGATTTGTTCGTAATCTCGCTTCATTTATTTTTTTGTCTTTCTGTTTCCGTTATATCGCAGAATTATTATGAATACGGAAGTTACTATGACACGTAACGGAGGTTCGTGGGCGATTGTAAGATCTGCCAGTCACGTTAAGGCTCTCAGATATGTATCCCCGCTAATAATTTCGTCTGCGGTAGTAGAAACAGTTGCGCACGCACGTCTAATTGGGTGCTGTGTATTCCCTTGCTTGAACTTTGATTTCTGGCGCCTGGGATTCGAGGCAACTTCTTCGTCACGTTCACTAGGCGGGTAGCCTAACTTGAAGGATTTGTTGCTCTTCCATAACACAACACGTTACTACTGAACATTTATTACTGATTCTTGGATCAGGCAGCAACCATCTTGAAATCAGTGGACTGTGTATCGATGAAAAATGGGAAGATGAGTAACAGTGATTACGTTGTATGGGATCTTCGCGTGTTATTTTACGATCTCGTCAGTAGAACCGGACATAGAGCGACCGATATGAAGATGATTGGTAAGCAACGAAAGGGAAGTGCTTGGAATTACTCGATCATGCCCTAATCGAGACTCTAAGATGACATTTACCTGGAGTCACTGAAGAAAACTAGGAAACCTTACACTTACGACAGCCTATGTCCCGGTTTCAGTTCGAACAAGCGCCTCCCGTATAAAAGCCAGAAGGCTTACAGACACACTTACCTCGTCGGCAGAAAGGATGTGGAAGGAAGTGGTGGTGGTCTATTTTAAGGCACTGCCGAAGCTCAGGAATGCAATACACACCCCCAGTCACAAAAATCAGTTTCATAGGACAATGTCACGGGTCTGATACATGGTTGAAGACACGTCGTATTTTAAGCAGGCAATCCTGAGGAAGAAGAGGTCTTTGATTTCAACGAAAACTCTGACATGCTATTTTGTTTCCCGCAATATATAGGAAATATCACCCACTCATGCAGCTGAGCCCTTCTGGAGTAGCCGCCAATTGTGCAGCTACTCAAGAATTTCCCAGCATTTTATGGAACCCAGAAGTTCTTTACCGTGTTCACAAGAGCCCTCCAATGGTCCCTAACCTGAGCCAGATCAGTCCAATCCATACCATCTCATCCTATCTCTCTAAGATCCATTTTAATATTGTCGAGAAGACAAAAGGTTCTGGACTGAATGGTAGCAAGCATTACCCGAGTCCATACAGGAAATATAATGTATGATATTTCTAATGATGACGTAACAACTTGGGTCACTATTTGATGGTAGCACTACCGTATATCATCACGATTGCCGCCGTGTGAACTGGTCACACGAAAAAGGAAGACAGCAAGCATTTATTCTGTGCCCCTGATCCCTATAAATTGTTATTTGTCTGTGTTTGAAGAACAAAATTTCCCTTAGTTAAACGCAAGATTTACCTAAGGGTTGTTCAGCAGAAACCCGTCCGAGGTCTATTTCTAGATACCTGCTTGGCTTATCAATGAGAGTTATGTTTGGCTTGTTGCAGCACACCGCAGGGGCTTGAAGATGTCTCCAAGTACCCACAGCTGCTGGCAGCTTTGTTGGAGGACCCATCTTGGAGGGAAGAAGACCTGAAGAAACTCGCGGGTCTCAACCTTCTCCGGGTATTCCGGGCGGTAGAAGAGGTGCGTTCTGGATCATTGTTCACCTTACTGAATGACTAACTCGCTGACTCACTAACTGAAGGCCCAAGTACATAACTAACTGATCACATAATTTTTTTTTCCTTGGCACTACAGCCCCAGTGGGCCTAGGCTTACCTCCATGAACTTCTCCGTTCACTTCGATTTTTCTACATCTTACACATTCGGTAGGACTCCTTGGGCGGGTGATCAGCTCGTCGCAAGGCCTCTACCTGTATACAAACACAGAAAAACGCACACACACACA
>NW_019724601.1:2188845-2357266 GCF_002891405.2 Cryptotermes secundus | reverse complement strand
TACAGACCTCTGTTGGGCCCTGGCCACGTGGTCAGCGCAACGGATCCCCACGGCCGTTAATCTCGGTTTTGTAGACCGGAACCGCTATTTCCTTGAAACAGCTCCTCAGTTATCCTCACGAGGCTGAGTAGACCCCGTTCCAGACCCACTACTTCTCAGAAAATCTGGTAGCGCCGGGATTCGAACCCGGAACCTCTGCATCTTGAGCCAGGAACTCTGACCACTTGACTACAGAGGCGGTCTGTTACCAAAATCTAGTTCCTTAATTAGTGTGTTTTTCCTTCTTCATAGTTACCATATCTTGTGATAATAAGAAGGATTGCAACCATATCGCGGGCGACGAAAGAGTCCTTAATCTGCATATAACGGAAGTTGCAGCCTCGGTGGATGACTGGTCTGGTTAATAGCATATAACCTGATTGTTAGAAGTTGTCTCATAATCGGCACCAAGCGCTGGCAGTTATGTAGAACTTCAAAACTATCTTTGAGCAGCCCATATGTTGACATGGGGGAGCCAAATTTCGCAACACTCTGTATATTGAGCACAACAGTATTACTCTTATTACAGGGAATACATATTTTTATGTTGGAATTGTAAAGAGCATCATCCTGTATAAATGATAATCACATTAAACTGTATGATTTAAATGTAGAGGTGGGTTTCCAAATTTCTCTAGTCTACAGACCGTTATCTGCTGGAACTTTCTTTTGTATACCACCCTAATATTTAAAAAAACGTATTAAGAATTGTTAAATGGAATGAAATTCAAATTTATTCAACATTAACACTCTCATGAATTTTAAATTGGGAATAATATAAATCTTTTGCTATGAAAGTCCCTTATTTATTTGTGCATAAATAAAATATATTAATTCACATTAGGGGTGACGGATTTAAGTCACATTAACCTTGAAAGGGGAAATATTTACGTGGACACTTGAGTTTGGGAAACTATTTTCTAGGAAAAAAAAACGAATAAGGAAAAGCAAATATCGAAAATGCTTCCACTTCAGAATAATTTTAAGTCCATTTCGAATGCCTTGGAAGTGTCGAGAAACCAATTAGAATTCGTAATTATTTAATTAGATTCCACAGCTGTTGATCTTTCTGGCTTTCCTGTCTTACCGAAAGATGAAGAGGCCATTTTGAAATGACAATAATTGTGTTTACTGATAGAATTATCACGTGTCCTTCTTTCGTTCATTCGCTTCAATGGAATTATAAATGCCACTGCATCAGGAGTTTCCGACATTACTTAACTCAGTTTTCATTCATGAGTCACTTTATAAAAGCAGAAATTTCTCTTTAACTACAGAGAATCAATTTTTTATTCTTACCGAGCTGCGTGGTATATTGGCAATGTTGCAGGCTCTTATTAGGGAGGTGCTCGGTTCGAATATCGATCTGTACTCTGGCTACCCTGACTGAGAATTTTCGTGGCTTTCCTGACACACTTCAGAGAATTACCAAGATATTACATCAGTAATATTATTACTGCTTTCTTCAGATCCTTTCCGCTTCATTACTGGTCAATCATCCTATGACTGGACGCCATGTTGCCATTATAATGAGAGCGTTACAAAATAAACCACAAAATATATCCTTGCATTTTTAACCCCGGCATTATGTGGAAGTGAACTGTATGCTTTACGCTCTGGCCGCTCTGCCACTGGAAAATAGTCTCTAATGTCCATTTCATAGGAAAAGGGTAAGATGCATGCTGTAATGAAGAGAAATATCTCTTGCTCCTTTCAAGAATCGAACTATGATTCCTCGGTCGTCCAGCTCGTAATCCAAGTCACTCTACCAACGGATTTACTCCTGGCCCATTCATAATAATATGGACAGACTAGAAATTGAGTTTATGGCGATATGAGTACGTATGCAGGACGTAAAAAGGTAAAGTTGTCCCTGTGCTAAACTAATTAAGCACTACGCTATGAAGGCGTATGGGGGAGTGGATGTATAGATCCACATTTTCTTGACTTCGGCAGTAGCTTGAGGCGAATTGTTAGCTTCACGCATGGCCGATTTACTCCCCGTACTCATTGGATAGGTTGGATGGACCCCAGAGCCGGTCTGGACGACGTGGAGAAGAGAAAATTCTTGACCCTGCCGGGACTCGAACGCCGATCCCTCGGTGGTCCAGCCCGTAGCCAGTCCCTTTACTGATTACGCTGTCCTATATTATCTAAGTAAGGCATTTAAAAGAGTTATTTGAAATCGATATGTTTAACCCGTACCTCTATGTTTCTTGTAATACTGTTTGTTGTGCCCAGTGTTGTAAGAAAAAGACATTTAGGAAGTGTGCTAGTGACGTAACGTTTCTGGGTGCGTTCTCTCGCGTTTGTTTTATTTTCACGAAACGAGGTATAAATGTTAAAGTAGTAACGGATATAGCGGCAGGTAGAAATATATTTTTTAATTATATATAAACTGTCAATAGACGTAAAATTTATGTGACAGGACGTTTCCTTAAATTATTTTCGGGAAGAAGAAATTTCGGTAATCTTCGAGTACGTTCGGAAACTCGTTGTTGGAAGAATGCCTTCTTCTGTGATTTGGCACCTTGTAGATATTTTGTTAACCGACGTTTCGGAGGAATATACTGCCCCCGTCTTCAGGGTATAAGAAATCCGCTAGCGATGAATGTCGGTTAACAAAATGTCTACACGGTGTCACATCCCAGAAGACGGCATTCTTCGTAGTCATCGCCGTGAAAACATCAAAGCTTACATCAATGTTGCTTTGAAATATACGCACAGAGAAATAATTCTATGACGTGTCTGGTTTATGTTTAATTACCTAGAAAAAAAAAGATTGAATTTTAATAAAGCAAAGGATGAAACAACATGTAAAATTATATTTTAATTAAATATGTATTTATGTATATGCAGACGTATAAATTGAGGTTCGTGAAATATTGTTTAATATTCTTCGAAAACAAGAGATTTCGGTAATCTTCGGTTATTTTCGGACAAATATTATTGATTGTTGAACACAAAAGTTTGCAGATGTACTCAGTAGGGGAACTGTTATGTAGATTTCACTTCCTTCTGCTGGATATACATAGCCCCGTGAAGCTAACAGAATACATATGTTAGATATAAAATATAAACCCTATTTTGAAGCACTTTCTCAGGCATTTTGACCGCCCACAAAATACAATCGTCCTTCTGCACCCATCGAGTAACTCGAGAAGAGCTGAAAGATTTTTATAAAATCTTGTATTGGAGAGTGTTACGAAAATATGTCGACACTTTAAAATTGTGGTTAAAATCAGATAAAAATAAGTGAAACTACATGGAAACCTGCAGTTATTTCTGCTTTCACCACGAGTATAGCTCGCTAGTTTTCATCAGAGCGAAAAATGTTTTGAACAAACTTCAAGGTTGCTTCACGTTGCTTTATGGCGTACAGACAGAAATAAAGGGGTGGACTGAGGGAATTTAATTGGCACCCCACAGTACTCCGAAGGCACCAAGAAGTGAAATAAGACTTCGCAATTATATTTTGATACACTTGCCCATCACTTGAAGATGACAGTACAGTCACATCCCATAACATTTTATGTACATATACACTATGCAGTGAACATTTTCCAGCAATAAATCAACTCCTGAAGTTTCAACATCATGACGATTCGTTATTGATATTGAGTCTGCTCTTGCAACTTTTTATCGGATGGATGTGTGTAGTGTTAACAGAGTTTCGGAGGAAAATGATGCCTCCATCTTCAGGGCAGAAGTTGGGTGGGGTGGTGTGCCGCCCTATGCAATGGGTACAGTGGATAGGGAATCTCAATTCTTACCCTTTCCCGTCACCACCTGCCCTCCAGCAGTGTGGATCCCTCCACAATCTTCCATGTCTGTCGAGTCAACAGCAGAAGAGATTAAGCGCCATTGCTGTTGGTGAGCATTAGGATGGGTGACCGCTTCGCAACACCAGTCACCGATTTATTTTTGTGCACTCAGTAGCCCTAAAAAGGGTCGCTTTGAAAAAAAATTCCTGTTCAATGTGTCAATTGGCTCGGATAGGATACCATCCCCCGGTCTTCCCCAGTGGCTCTCTTTGACAAAAATCTATGTATCCACGAACATCAAATATCCATGTTCATTTCGACCCTGAAGATGGGGTCATAATGTATCTCTGAACCATAGGTAACACGGCCCATATCCACACATTGCCAAAATTCGAAAGCAAATTCAGCATGAAATAACCCACTGTCAGGAAGCTTACAGAAATATTAAATGTATATTTTCTTGAATGTTCTTTAGGTACGCGAGAAATGGCAGTTGGCAGCGGTAATGCCTGTAGAAGAACTGATACCTGCCTCGTATCTGGAAGGGCACACTGACTGCATGTATCTCGGTTCTTGATCGGTCAGTGTTGCAGCTAACAGAAGCCACTTCATTATGGATTGCTGTAAGACATGCAGTTCTATTGTGCGTCTTTACCTGTGCCTCGACAAGTAGCGGCTCATCCAACAGGTACGCAAATAAATGCATACAAACGAATTATATTTAAGTTACAAGATTTGTAATCTAAATAGAATGGAGCATCGCTGAAGGATTAACAACTTCATACTCGTCCAACTACAGGGTGTCTTGTTTCTATGCAGTGAGAGCGCCGTAGAACCGACAAGGATGTAACCTATAATGGCTGAACCATGGCCGATGGGTCGATGTGACACGGTTCAGCAATAAAGTGCACACCCTGTATTTTGTACAACGCAAAGTATAAATGACAAAATCTTGACATGAGATTTGTACCATGTACTAAATCACGATCCATAGCCTGTCCTTATAAGACTGCGATCTTTATTTGTGACAAGAAGATATATAGGATGTAGATTTATCTCAGATCCAAGAACAATTTGAACATGAAGACATAAATAGAGTGCCAAAGAAATGTAAATATATAATATCGCTGTTTCTTTTCATGCCAAATATTTTTGGCTTGACCAAGTCGAATCATATTAACAAAGATATTCGGAGGTGAAACACGGGTTAGAATGCCAAAAGGCGCATAACCCAGTTTCAGTGACATCGACAAAAGAATGCATCATCCTTCAGCGCAAGTAAGAGGAATGACGATAAGTTTACTTGGAAGAAAGTATTAACATTAATTATACAGCACTCATTATGTTACTTGCATCTAAACGATCATGCAAACATCACAGAGCGGGAAGAACTTACAACAGTGTCATCAAAAACACTTATTTAATGAAGGAGATTAATGAGACAAACATGGTTGTAAAATAATTAAGGTATCTGATTTCAGCGACCTGTGAAAGGTTAACGTTTATGTACTTATGAAATGAAATGAAATGAGTTAAGTACTCTTCCTTGATGTGATAGAAGGGCCGGAAAAAAAAACCGAATTGGTAAATTTTGTTCTAGTTTCTAAGTTTCAGTTTCCGAGTATCATATTGAGAAATGGAACATTTTAATTTTTAAAAATTAAGTATGGAAAAATAACTTAAAAGATAAACAAGTTAATTAACGATGAAACAAATTAATTTATTATTATTTAGTAAGACACAGCATAAATATTTTAAAATGTCCTTCATTCTGAACTCAATAAGTTATATGTATTATGCTAAATTCAAAAGAGGAATTTTTGTGTTATTATAATATACATTTCCAAAACTTATTTTGTGAATACAAATTGATATTATGTGATAACTGTCGAATATGTTGCATTTAGTTTAATTCTGTTTAGCATAATACATAACTTATAATATTTCATCATAGCAGTAATATGAAGGTTTACATTGAGATAAGTATTTTGAAGTGTTGAAGGTATTATAAGATAATGAATAAGATGAATATATACAGCATATCAATCTTAAGATTAATACATAATTTATCTAAATTGTGTGAGTGTGTTGGTTTAAACATGTGGTGCTACCTCTCATATTTCACCTTGTGTGATCTAGTAAAATATATACATTATGGATTCTAATATTGGCATTTCAAAACATGTAAAATTGCAAGTAAAGAAATGTTATTTGAACATTATTAATTAAAAAAAAGAAACGTGTGAATACAACGACATCCAAGAGTTTGTTTCATGCAAAAGAAAATGAGAAGCTATGGAAAATTCGTGTTCCAGTGTTGAAGTCAAGCAATACGGGTATAAAACAAAAAAGAGAAAATTGATGTTATGTAACATACATAAGAATGTGAAATTTTCTCTACGTTAGGAATGTTGTTAGTGAATCAAATATAAATAGAGATTTAATTTTAAAAATAAAACAATAACAATTTTACTTAATATTATAGGTTACCATGGAGTGTACACACAAAGGAAATAACTATTCACAGTGAAGAAACAGACAAAATAATTAAAATATAACTTTACTCATGTATGAATGCTCATTTCAGACACTAGAGATATTAAGTTTTAACTCCTATTTTTCATAAAACGCTGAAGTTAAAGACATCTAGAGAAGGAAACCCCCTTCCCCAAAATTTAATATATGTGGTATTTGTCTTGAAACTGCTTGCAATGAAATGATGGAACATCGAAACTGAACGTACAATTTTACGTTTATGAGTAATGCGAATATGGAATGTAGTGCTAATATTGTGAAGAATATGAATGGGACATTTGGGAAATAAGAAGATTGGAATGAAACGGGAGTGTATATAAATATATCTAAAACAAACACATTTCTTTAACCCATCAGTGACTTCAGTAACATACCATTGTTGTGTTCACAAGAGAGTTTAAAAGGAACGCACATTCCATTCGAACATTCACAAGAAAAATTATGATGTGTGATTTGTCTGAGTGATTTTTCTCAACATTTATGCTTAAAGAATGTCATTATAATGATATTCACTACGCCTAATAAAATAATTCTTATTCATTTAATCAAAATAATGCTTTTAAATAAATAGATTACGCGTAAGATTTATTTTTCACAATACCCGGTCACAAATAAAATCTAGTACAAGTTTATACTTAAGTTTAGCGCACACTGTCATTATTTTTATTTTTGCATAGTGATTGAGTCGCTGAGGTAACCTCATTGTAAATCGCAGTATTTAGTCGTTATGTGCGTAATTTTTTACGTATTCACGCGACGTTCTTTATATGTCATTTTATTATCCGTGGTTTTATGTCGGTGTCATAAGAAGCGTCAGTGTCCTACCACGCGGCCGCAGTAGTGAGCTGCGCGCGCAGTTTCCTTGACTCATCCCGCCATTTTGATTCTGTCATGTTCCGTATTCCTCCATCTTGCTCAGTATTCGTTCAGTGCGTTTCCGATTTGCGCGACGATTTTCAAGATGGCCACGCCGTGTATTGGGGCTCAACTGTACCAGAAACATCAGTAACAGAAACTGAAACTGTAGTCTGAATTTGTTGAAACTGTTTTTATAAGTGTACATAAACACAGCAACGTGCATATATTTTCACATAGAATTTCCTTCGGCAACTTTTATTTTTCATGGTGTACCATACTAATGTTAGCACATTAATTGTTCTCGAATACAGCTAAACCTATCCGTGTAGCAGCCTGTGGAGGCCCATAGTGTTGTGGGACATCGAGGCTCCCACATTTTCTAAACAGTCGGCTCACAAATGGCGGTGATATCACGCACCGGCCGCCCTTTACCCACCAGGGCAATAGTTCCGGCTGGAAGGATTAGGCCAATTGAAAAATCCAATGACATTATCGGGAATCGAACCCGCGACCTTCCGGCTCGTAGCATAGCACCTCAACCTCCGACAAATAATGACAGAGAAGTACTATCAAGCTGTTCTTATTGTATATATTCGTAAGGTCCCCGTTCGCTTTAAGTACAATGTACAACGCTGAAAATTGAAAATGCAACTTTTTTTTATTGCTAGTGGGGTGGGACTAAGTCCCTTGTACTGCGCCCACTTCTGGCCTATTGTACCAGCCCCAGATGATAGGTGAGGGTGATTGTGGAGCAATTGGTGGAATGAAGATTGGCAGGGGAAAAAGAAGTACTCGGGGAAAACCTGTCCCAGCGCCACTTTGTGCACTACAAGTCCCACTTGACCAGACCCGGGATCCTTGTACTGCGCTCACTTCTGGCCTATTGTACCAGCCCCAGATGATAGGTGAGGGTGATTGTGGAGCAATTGGTGGAATGAAGATTGGCAGGGGAAAAAGAAGTACTCGGAGAAAACCTGTCCTAGCGCCACTTTGTCCACTACAAGTCCCACTTGACGAGACCCGGGATCGAACCCGGGCCGCCGCAGTGGGAAGCCAACGACTAACCGCTTGAGCTATGACGCGGTAAAATATTTTTGGGATACCTGTATAGTTTTATGTGTTGGCAGTCTGGGTAATGACGCCACGATCTCTAGATGATGTATGCAGGCTTTGTATCGAGTGAAGTGTAATTGTAAGATCCGCGCGATCAGCTGTCCCGATCCGTAATTAAATTCCACGAAATATTAGTGCACATAGTAACTTCATTTTATTTACGCCTTCACCTTTCCTCCTATACGTACAGACATTATTGTAACAGTGAGATTAAATATCTAAAATTACATAATTTCTGGTTAACATACCAACTATCCTTCATTTCCCCTTCACATCTCTTCCTACTGGGGCACGCGGTAGCATAGCTGGTTGAGGCACTATACTACAAGCCGGAAGGTCGCGGGTTCAAGTCCCGATGAAGTTACTGGATTTTTTTTTCAATTGACCTAATCTTTCCAGCCGCACTATGGCCCTGGGGTCGACTCAACCTCTAACAGAAATGAGTACCAGGAAACTTCCTGTGGGTAAAGGACGGCCGGTGCGTAAGGCTGACAACCTTGCCGCCATCTGTGAGCCGATTGTCTAGAAAATGTGGGAGCCTCGACGTCTCACAACCCTATGGGCCTCCACAGCCTGTTACAGGAATACTTTTACTTTTTACTTTAGTTACCATAGCAACGAGTTTCCGAGCAGTAACTCTTTGCATGTACATAAATTACGTAACAAGCCACGCAGGAGAAATCACTCATTTGTGCCAGTGTATCGTGTCCATTCTGTGAGTGCTAACAATATTCCCATGTGTATACTATACAAATGAGACGCATTTACGATTTGTTGTTTATACGTATTATTTGTGGGAAATGCGTTAAACGTTGGCCTCGACGTATCATTCGGTAACCCGTAAGACTGGAAATACATAAGGAGAAAGCAAGGAAGTTAATAGTACGAACGTTTATGTAACAATAATTCGACCTCGTTAAACTCTTCATGGATATTAAATTAGTCTCTCTATAATCTTTTCAAATTACCGAAAAAAGAACATCAGATCACAATGTAAACAAAACTGCGATATACAATTTGAAACTACCATCAGCGTGTTTCAAATATTATTTCAGTTATGCCCAGAACGAAGCTATGTTACTGAGTTCTTTACCAGATATGGTTAGGATAATAAAAATGTCTCCCTTCTGTGAAGGGATGTTTTAATTGTAAAGAATGTACTCTATTATATATAAATAGAAACCGTTGTAACGAGATAAGAATTTATACACAAAAATTCATGTTAAATTATTTAACGTATTAATAATGTAAATTGAGGTTTTATGAAAAATAATGTTGTGATAATAAAATTATATGAAACATTTTGTATATCATATACTTAATCCATTCTCACCTCCATGTATACGTCCTAGAGTTTATTATTGCAACAGGATTCATTACTTCTTTACGTACAATCTGACTTTTTACGTGTGGCCGTTGTCAAATGCGCAGTGCGTTTGGTCCATCATAATAACAGAATGTGAGTTTGGGTGTTAATCAAGTAGAAAATGTGAGGCAGTTAACACTACGTGTAGTGTGTGAACAGTTTCAGTAATGTCTCAAGACTTAGCCCTTCAACAAGGTGTGACACGGCTGCAAATCTCTGGTCTTTTTCAACTGATGATACGTTTCCAGAAAATGATACATTTCCAGAAGATGAAGAGGAACTTGGTGAGAGTCTGAGCCATTCGGCTAAAGGCACGTCCAAATTACTCGTGCTCGTGTGACTCGCTATGCTCCAGAGTAATGTGACGATATGAAAAGTCACGAGATAAGCAAATTTTAAATTTTTAATTTAAAAACTATAGCCAAGAAATTAAAATACGACTAGAGCCTATACACACTACGAGTAAATATACGGATCCTCACGCGCCGAAGCCTGGCGGGCAACTGAAGTAGTGTGGACGAAAATTTACGAGCACAAGCCTGGCAAGCACGAGCACGAGTAATGTGGACGCGCCTTAAGACTCATCGTCATATATCGTATGTATCATATATATCGTATAGATATCACATCCTCCTTGACTTGATCATTCTACTTATACTTGGAGAAGAGTACAAGTTATGAAAGTCCTCATTATGCAGTTTCCTCCAAACTTCCTATCACTTCATCCCTCTTCGGTCCAAATTTTCTCAACACCCTTTTATCAAACACCCTCAGTCTATGTTCCTCCCTTAATGTCAGAGACCAAGTTTCACACCCATACAGAACCACAGGCAAAATTATAGTTCTGTATATTTTAATTTTTATAACACACAAAATTATTGGAGTTTTGAACTTTGTCCGTCGTTCGGTCTTCTAGAAACTAGAAGACACCGTTTCGGAAACTGAATCTGTTTCCGTCCTCAGGTGAGTGAGGGAGACAGTACGCTGTTCGGTCCCTTAGAAAGAGTTAACCTCAATCACTGGACAATCCCAGCTACAGATATTTACTTAACCGAGTCCAGGCTACATGTAATATCCACTGAACTTTATATTGTTAAGTTTGGGGGCTTCGTCTATGACTCAGTAAGAGATTGAAGTGTTAAGAGGAATATGTAGGCCGCGCCATACCTCAAGCTGTTACTCGCTGGCTTCCCACTGCAACGGCCCGGGTTCGATCCCGGGTCTGGTCAAGTGGGATTTGTGGTGGACAATGTGGCGCTGGGGCGGGTTTTCTCCGAGTACTTCGGTTTCCCCTGCCAATCTTTATTCCACCAAATTCATCATCATAATCATCCGGGACAGGTACAATATGCCAATCAGTGGCCGCCGTGCAGAGTGGACCCAGCTGGACTCCACCCCCAAGTAAGCGAATTTGAAAAATAAAGAGTAATAAGTAATGGTGACAATTTATAAAGTGTCATATCTACATTTCATTGTTATTCAGGTAAATTGTTATTTTTTTCCGTGCCTAATGACCACCTCACGTGGGCATATTTTTTGAATGGCATTCTTAACATTGGCATTAGATATAGCTACATTTTCTTCATAACCCACAGGTAATAATGAGTTCCCACCTACTGAACGGGAAATTTATTGTCTCTTCTGTGAATCGAACCTCGGTAATCCAGCCTTTATCATATTTCATTTGTGTTACTGACAAAGAGAGTGGAAATAGGAATCCAGACGACTGGAAACCCGTCCTGAAGGCGTTAGAGCTACTAGAGAGGAAACGGAAGTTCTGGCATGCACTTCCGCAGCGCAGGTGTTAGCGACTCATTCAGCCTGAAGCGATAGGACATTTCATTTGTTTCTATGAACAGAGTGTCGCATCTTTTGTGAGGAGAATCATGACTTCCAGGTCGCAGCCCAGTCAGCGTTTATCCATTCCTCTGCTTAAAGTCATTTCACTGTAAAGACAACAATATATTCCTTATCGAGGGAAAACGCCCGAATGGCTTGGTTCCTAGAAGCATACCTGGAACAGTAGCACTAAACTAAAATGTTTAATATTTTATTGCACTATTTAGAAGCCGACAGAGCCAGGATAGTGCAGTCGGTATAGCGACTGGCTGCTGGCTGGAGGACAGAGGGGTCGGAGTTCGAGTCATGATGGGGTCAAGAATTTTCACATCTCCAAGTCGTCCAGACGGGCTCTGGGGTCCACGCAGCCTCCTATGCAATGGGTACCGGAGCTATCGTTCCACGGGAGTAAAGCGGCCTGAGCGTGAACCTGACCACTCACGTGCATCTAGTGCCGAGGTTCAGAAAACGTGGGTCTATACATCCACTCCCTCATACGCCTTCATTTCGTAGTGCTTAAGTTAGTTAAGTAGAGAGACAACTTTACCTTTTTACCTTTTACTATTTTGAAGCCAGAGTTCCTTTTAACATAGTGCAATAAGGACATATCTACATTGTCTCCGTTTCCTCGTATTTGTCATGAATTGTGTCCCATAACAGAGTTTCATATCTTGCAAATATATTGTTTTTAAACACTTCCTTGCATCTCGTTGGCCCGAATTTGAGCCCAGATCAAATGTCGTGCGATTTGTTTGGTGATCAAAGTGGCACTTGTCAGGATTTTCTCCGAGTACTCCGGTTTCTCCTGCCATTTCTCATTACGTAGACTGTTCCACGTTGATTAATCTTGTCACACAACAATACATATTCTCGATACTGTGAGAAACATTCAGTTATATATAAAACAAAATACATCTATGGAGCCGAGATAACCCAGTCGATATTGCTAGTAGGCTATTGAATAGATGACCGAAGAATCGGGGTTCGATTTCCTCTTCTCTGTGGCGTCCAGACCTGCTCTGGGACCCACCTGCATCCTACCCAATAGGTACCATCATTAACGTGGCTGGGCGTGTACCTATCGATTCAAAAGTTCAGAGAATATGAATGCGTGGAGTTATTACTCCATAAGATTTCATGGCATGGTGCTTAATTAAGCACAGAAACGACTTTATATCTCATTCCAAATAAGTACTAGGATATGATACAATTTTCTGAGTTGTGACGCCGTTTAGCTCTGCAGAATTCCGCCGATGTTTCGGAACAAGTATTTCTGGTTTTTGCTTAGTTTCCTCTTCGACCCTAATTATGGAGGTGATACATTCTTCGGAAACGTCGGTGAATTTACCGAGCTACATTCCAGAAGATATTATTCTCCATAGTTACCGCTGTGAGAACCTAAAATACAAAAATACCAGGTCATCTTGAAACTCGGCTGGGGTTCAAACACAGAACTGCTCCAACTCCATCTTACAGCATTGTAGTAATGGCGCTTGGGGGTATGGGAAAGTTGTATCTGCAGTTGCAAACTGATCGGAACAACAGTAATAACACAATAATCTTATCCGGCGGGCCCTAAAGCCTCGTGACAAACTCAGATTACGCAAACAAGCGCAAAGTTAGTTAACTGGGTTGTAAGGAAATCTCATGAGAATTGGATTCCCCCCGTCGCAGTGGGAATCTGACCCCGTACATCATGGCCTTGAGTCTTCGCGTGAATAATGGACTAGCACAGCGTTGCAACTCGTAATATTATGTAGCGTACCGGATGGAACGTCATTCATTCCCCTCTTTTCTTTCCTTCCCTATTCTTCTCCTTTCTGTGGCCTGTTTTAGGACAGTAGCGAGACTATAAGGCATCGAATGAAAGGAAGACATAAATGATACACTGGAAAGGACATAGAAGAAAATGGACGTTGCCGAATGGAGTACTATACTGGAATTTTCATGAAGGGACTGAATAAAACCATAATCAGACAGGATAGAGGCTGGCGTACCGGCCGAGACCACCTCTATGGTCTACTGGTCAGAGTTCCTGGCTACAGATCCAGAGGTCCCGGGTTCGATTCTCGGAGCTACCAGATTTTCAGAGAAGTAATAGTCTGGAACGGGGTCCACTCAGCCTCGTTAAGATAATTGAGGAGCTACTTCAAGGAAATAGCAGCTCCGGTCTAGATACCCGAGATTAACGGCCGTGGGGATCCGTTGCGCTGATCACGTGATACCCTCTGTTCGCAAAAGTTGGCACTAACTTCGCCGACAAGCGGCAGTCGCTCGGTCGGTATAGTTCGCTTGCGGACTACAGGCCACGGAGTTTTTTTTCGGTTTCTTACAGCGGTGACTGTGAAAAGTACTGTCCTCTGGGATATTACTCTGTGTAGTCTGTTACAAGGTTACTGAAATTTCGAAGGAAAACACTACGTCCATCATCAGTGTTGTGCCTTGCAAAAAATCGCTAAGGGGAAAGCTTCAGGATACGTTCTGGTTGCTTTTTCATTATTATTAATTTTCATGTTGGAAGTCTACCGACTTTTCTGAGGATTATACCGTCTTCACGGTCGAAGAATAAGCCAAGAAAGAAACTAACTTCACGTTGTATTTCAACGGTCTACACGGCATTATATCCCTGGAGGTAGAACCTCTCATAACCACAGCTCTGAGAACATCGAATGTTTAGCTTTCAGTTCGCTAGTGCTCATGAATTTTTCTCATATTTTAAGTTATAACTGTTAGTTCTACACACATGTTTGCTTTCACATTTTTATTTTGTCTATTTTTCTAGAATTCCTACCAATTTCTATAAAATTTTTGTTTTGTTTTTTCTTTTGTATTATCGAAAATTTCTTAAACTTACAGAATTGTGGCAGTAAAAAATGAAACATAATAAGCAACCCTTTAAAAAGAAACATTGTCTCCCACATATAACTTTGGCGTTCTGAAGGAATAAATCAGGCTATATGCTTCTCAACCCCGTTCCCTGGTAACAGCAGACACTTTTGTGTCACGCGGCAATGTATATTTCACACACAAAGGTAATTTAATTAGCTAGTAATCAAATAAAAACTTCATGGACATATCTTGTTTCCTCTACCCGTGCTGTGCTTTCATCCTACAAGATTTAACCTATTAAAACACTAAATAAAGAGTAAAATTTACGATGTTCCTCTTTTCATAGTTTTCTCCAGTGACCTGTACTTTTATTCCTCATGTTCATGGCACGTTACTGAGCACGAGAGTTCAACGTTAACAATATAGACTTGTAATCTGAAGAAAACTGCTTCAATTCGCAGATGGGTTACAGGACATCGAGCCTGGCTTCTCCCTTAGCCTTCTTGAGAGTTTCTAGAAGGACCTAGAAATTTATCTTGAAATAAACCACGCCCACTTCCTTTCAAGTTATTACCTATTCTGCACTTATGATCACCTAGCTCATATATAAATTGATGGCGGCTTTAGTTCGATAGTGGAAACTAACAAAAGGATGTGAATATGCAGACAATGAACGTAGAGAGGGTCAGAGTCACACTGAGACTGACGGACAGTCAGTCAGTCAGTAAGTCATAGTTCCGAGCCTCATCTGGAGCTCATGACCAGATATTTATTACTGTTTGATACGGTTTTGTTTCTGTGGGGCGCCCTCTCTGACGAGTGGACGGGTCTGTCTTTTGTATATGCTGCTGGCCCTTGCCAGCGCAGTCTTTCTCGGGTCCGAGGCCCTTTGTACTTGAGACCATATTTTACTGTCTCAGATTTGAGACTTCCCTTTTCGTCGCCTCCTACCACTCGCAGGGTCAAGGTATTCGACCCCGCCTCCACACGGGTGCAATGAACGTAATTATTCTAAATAATGTATAACAATTCAGTCCGTACCTCACAGGAAACACATTACGTCTCCGCTACAAAGACCAACCGGTTAATGCTGTTTAGGGAAACAGTCGCTGTTTATTGTGAGAACCATGCGGAACACACAAATATACTCTGTGGGCAGAATAAAGAGTTCACACGTGACTATACACGGGGTTTGGATTGGTAATCGGATTTATATGAATCTCAAACCCACAACTCGTGACCACACTTTACAGATCACTAACATACACAGACTAGTGTTCTCAGGTTCGGTCGTCACTGCTGTGCTTGGTAACGTCTCCCAATAGTGGCTTTCCTCTGCTCCCATTCTCACGTCCTCGCAGGCTGGCGGCCATCTCACCGATCTCCTACCCTTCTGACTGCAGTCTCAGGACTCTCTCCTAAGTCGAAATTATGTTACGACCAACGCTCAGTCGATCAGCCTGTCTTAGTGTCAAGCGTCCATCTGGGGCCAAACACCAGATTCTCTTGTAATGGCGGCTGGTCTTTTATATGTAGCCTCGACATGGATCGCACAGAAAACACCGCTTCCAACAGCTCTTCTATTGTTCCGTGCGTGTCTGTTGCGGCCATTGTGTGACAACTACTGAGCCATTGCTTAGCAACGAGTGTGTTTACAGAGCCGTTCCCTACCAAAGGCTCCCCCTGCTAGCTTCACAATTCTGGCATTCAACAGGTATACCACAGGATGTTAAAGTAGGAGAGACATATAGTTACCACTGAGCTTCAAATGGTTAAGTGTGCAATGTTGCTTATAATTCAACATTTACAGATTTTGCGACTGTGTGAAAGTTTGAGGTTATGTCCGATAAATTTAGCATATCATTTCAAGCGAAAAAATATTAAATAATTAATAAATTAGAATAAAGATAATAATCAAAATATATCTGTATTTTTACAAATGTATGAAATTGGAACTTAATGATTTCTGCTTCCAACTCTTTGTCTGTTTTTTAAACGCGAAACATCCAAGTTTATGATGACGTCACGGGCATGCAACATTGATTTCACCACGTAATTAAGCTGCAGGGAGTACTAATTGGAAGTGATTTATGGGGCAGTGAAATGTATCTACGTCAGCTACAGGAATACTCGAAATTTTGTATCAATCTTCAGGTGAAAGGGATCTTTCGCACTTCTAACGGACAGCAGAATTTTATTTTAGAATTTTTTTTTAAATTCTATGGACAGATTGGATCGTAAAAGTAAATTTTCCCCCGTGTCTAATTAAGCACCATGACGTAAAGGCGTATGGGGGAACGGAAGTATGGTTCCATTCGTTCCTAATCCTGACACTAGTTGGAGGTGAGTGGTCAGTTTCACGCCCCAGGCGCTTTAATCCGGTGAAAGAGCTTCCGGTATCCCTTGGAGAAGAGGCTGAGTGGGCCCCAAATTCGGTCTGTAAGCTACGATGAAGAGAGAAAGCTCTTTCTCTGCTGGGGCTCCATCTCTACTATATATATATATATATATAATATGTGACATTGCAAATATTTCAGTTTTTAGCCTATTTTGCTTATTTAAAAAAAAGAAAATAAGCTTATGAGATTACTACGCTGTCTCTCTCTATAACCCTTTTAACTTTTGAGTGGATAAACCAGTCTTTATTATACTTAATAATGTATATCATGGCACCTGAGCCCATCTCAACGGCGTGCTTCATAAATCCCTCCTCATCAGTCTGTGTGTCCATGTGTGTACTTCCTTGTCTTTGCTAGGCAACGTTTGGGTAAAAACATTACATCAGCAACGAATACACACGAAACAATAGAAGAATTAATGGAAGAGTCGTTTTCTATGTCTTATCAAAAGAAATTACGTGATTAATTTTCTCAGAATTTCTTGTATTATTACGTATTAAGAAGGTGAAGCTATTCCTGTAACAAGCCGTGGAGACCCATATGATTCTGAGACGTCGAGGTTCCCACATTCTCTAGACAATCGGCTCACAGATGGCGGTGAGGTTTTCTGCCTTACGTGCCGGCCGCCCTTTACCCCCAGGAAGATTCCTGGTGCTCATTTCTGTTAGAGGCTGAGTCGACTCCAGGGCCATAGTGCGGCTGGAAGGATTAGGTCAATTGAAATATCCAATGAGCTCCTCGGGAATCGAACCCGCGACTTGCCGGATTTTAGCAAAGTGCCTCTACCAAGTACGCTACCGCGTGCCCCCCATTCTTATTAAAATAAAAATAAAGTTGCCCTTGAACTTAACTAATTAAGCACTACTCCATGAAGGCGTATGGGGGAGTGGATGTATCGATCCATATTTTCTTGTCTTCGGAAGTAGTTAGAGGTGAATGATGAGCTTCACGCCTCGGCCACTTTAACCCCGGTATCCATTGCATAGGAGGCTGGGTGGTCCCCAGAGCCGGCCTATACGACGTGTAGAAAATTCTTGACCCTCCTGGGACTCGAACTCCGACCACTCCATGGTCCAGCCCTTAGCCAGTCGCTATACCGACTGCGTTATCCCGCTATATATTATTACATAATTATAATTCGCCAAAAAAATTAATTCTATTGAAATACTATTTTTTATCCTTAATGTTCAGATAAGGGGTTGCATCCAGCTACCAATTACACAATTTTGGATGTATAACCATTCGCTGCGTCGCCCTGAAGGGGCTGCGATATTTTATTTCGAGAGAATGCACGAGATATAAACCACTCCCGCGTAATGAACTCGAGACATGCACTTTATGCTCCCACAGGAATCCACAAACACCTCCCCCCGCTCCCAACTAGCGAGGGCCCACACATACACGTTAATAACTAAGTACCAGCATGTAAACTCTAAAGTTACCATGGCAACTAAATATAATGACGTATTCTCAGTCAATAAACGGTATCGATAAAGGGTAAATCGAACTCTTCAGTGATCTCAATTCCGGTAGTTAGGAGCTGAAATGATGACTGATAAATTATAACATATTATCACGACTTATGGGTCTACCTATAGACGGGTTTGGATTGGTAAATAGGTTTAATGACCATTTATACACTCACGACTCGTGACTGCACTTTACAGATCACTGGCACACACAGACCAGTGTCCCCAGTCTATAAGGGTCTCCACAAGCCGTTTCCTGGCAACGGATTTCAACACAGGAACTGTAACAGTCTCATTGTAATACTAACTCAGATATTACATACAAAATCTTCCGTTTAAAGCCGAAGTTTTGCAGCTAAATTTTTTCTTCATAGACTCGCGTAAAGAACTGCCCCTCACTGACAGCGCCCTGGGTCAGAGTCAAGGTCAGATTTTCCTTACGACTGGCGGTTTACCGCAAATCAGTTCATCTTCGTGCCAAGCCCCTTGAGACTCACGATTATCAATTGTTTCTCCAACTGAACACTTGCGGGTATAATCCTTACGTAACATCCTCTCTGACGAGAGGATGGGTGTGTCGTTTGAAATTGCTGCTGGTCCTCGCCGGCGCAGTCATTCTCAGGTCCCGTGTCACGCTGGACTCACGACCACATTTTACTGCCTCAGATACGAGACTCCCCCAACCTAGAGAGCCAGGTCGCCGTATTTATAGCCCCCAGGAACAGGGTGACCACGTTATACTCCCAGACACTGGGCTACCTTTTCGTCGCCTCCTACGAGTCACAGGGCTACAGTGGAAGTATTCGAACACGCCTCCCATCAAGTCAAAGTCACATTGCAACTGACGGTGAGTCAGTAAGTACTGTCGCCAAGACTGTAAACCGCCAGTCGTAAAATGACTCTGACTCTGACTCAAATCAGAATCAGAATGGAGCGAGTCCTAGCCAGTCAGGGAAGAGGGATTCGGCTGAAGATATATTGTAAGTTATTGTAATTATCTGTGATTAAGATTGATTATAAAGGAGTGATTGCCGGTCACGGTAGCCGAGCGGTCTAAGGCATGTACTGTCTTCGCTCGCTTGGAAACCGGGATCGTGGGTTCTAGTCCCACTCAGGGCATGGATGTTTAGTTTGTGTACAGGTAGGCGCCTTGCGACGAGCTGATCACCCGCCTAAGGAGTCCTGCCGAATGTGTAAGATCTAGAAAAACCGAAGTGAACGGAGAAATTCATGGAGGTAGGCCTAGGCCCACTGTGGCTGTAGTGCCAAGGAAAGAAAATAAAGGAGTGATTAATAAATCCGATCATCCAATCCAAACCCGTTATTATTAGCCACGACCAAAAAGCTCATGGAAATATGTAACTCTGGATCAGTGGAAGGGTTTCCTGAGGAAAACATCGCTATAAATGGGATTTGTCAAATTTTCGCATTGAATTTTCAACAGGCGTTCGCATAAGAAAATAAAGAATTCTTATTTTTGTCATATGATTTATGATATCGTGTAGGGTTGTACGTTTGTAGTGCCATGCCATAAAAAATCTTTATCTGGAGGTAAGATTTGCTTTATGGCTTTTTCTTTCTTATTACTTGCATGGTTTTACTCTTTGATCCTGAAAATGAAGACAATGTATTCCTCGGAAATGTCGGTGAATTTATATCAGAAAATTCGGCGTTGCTACTCTCGCGTGTTTGAACTTGTGAAGTAATCATTGATGATCCTGTGCTGACTGTAGCGTTCTTACTAAACTAAATTAATTGAAGTTTAATTTCATCCTGTTTGTCCTAAAAAAAAAAAGGAGAGTAAATTTTATGAGGCCCTCAATTCCTTCCCCACGAGAACAACTTTCAAACTCGTAAACTGAGGCTCATAAAAATCGTGTTGGCCCTGTGTGGCTGGTCTGTTTCCGCCACTTCAACATGACTGACAGACAGCTCCAGCAGACCCGAGCGCTATTAGCTGGAAACCTGTGTTCTGGTTCAAAGAATATGAAGTTATTTATCAACGATGTTCCAAAGTTCCGGCTACTCCTTGCAAGCACCAGTCATCAGAATAGGGTCGGTACTTGTAAATCGGCGGTTTTCGTGATATTAGAAGAAGGGGCATATTCCTCATCATATTGTGCCTCCTCTGTTCTTCTTCCTCACCGTCTACTCATCTTATCCCGTCTCTTTTCTTACATAATTATATGGGCAGGCGTATGAGTGACTACAGACGGGGTTTGGATTGGAAATTGGATTTATTGAGCACTTACAAGCGTTTCAAGGCCTTCTGGAGGAGCCGCCATTTCTGTAGCCACTCAAGAATTTCCCAGCATTTTATGGAACCCGAAGGTTCATTACCGTGTTCACAAGAGCCCTCCGCTGGTCCGTATCCTGAGCCAGATCAGTCAAATCCATACCATCCCATCCCATCCCATCCTATCTCTCTAAGATCCATTCTAATATTGTCCACCCACCTACGCCTTGGTCTTCCTTGTGGTCTCTTTCCTTCTGGCTTTCTTACCAATATCCTATACGCATTCCTCGTCTCACCCATTCGCGCTACATGACCTGCCCACCTCATCCTCCTTGACTTGATCATTCTAATTATACTTGGAGAAATATTAATAACTGTAGCGGTGGCACTAAATCACATTCTGCAGTTGACTACAGCACGCACTAAGCGTTCTCCGTGTGCTGTGTCTTCACCAGTCTTTTTATACGCTATTACACTTAGCAATTTGAGTCAAGAGGTAATATTTCTGGTCAGTATTTAAGAGGTGTCATGTTCTAATCTTGACTGGGGTATCTAAGATCCTGACGGAAATTTTTCGCAGTTGTCCTCAGTCCTTCCGGGAATGTTGAGGCATAGTATTTTAAAATTAGGCCACGACAGCTTTCCTCCAAATTCCTCTCCAATTTATTTTTCACCAACTGCCAATCATTTGACGCCGTATAGTCTGAGTTTCTGACAGAGTCGTTAAATCAATTCCTTCGTGGCCAATTTTTGCTCTATTAACATTAAGAGTGACCCCGGATGTCATTTCACGTGGTTTGTTTAACATTCACTCACTCAGTCGTGGAGCTGAGCCCTTCTGGAGGAACCGCCGATTCTGCAGCTACTCAAGAACTTCTCAGCACTTTATGGAAGCCGAAGGCTCATTACCGTGTTCAAAAGAGCCCTCCACTGGTCCCTATCGTGAGCCAGATCTATTCAATCCATACCATCCCATCCTATCTCTCAAAGATCCATTTTTTTTAAATATTGTTCACCCACTTACACCTTGTCTTTCCACTGGTCTCCTTCCTTCCGGCTATACCACCAATTTCCTATATGTATTTCTCCTCTTCCCCATTCGTGCTACATGCACTTCCCTTCTCATTCTACTTGTTTAACAACGCTGTTAATTTCCAGAATGAAATTGTAGGTTGATCCATAAATTGATGAACTGCAAAAGGTCTTGAAGGAGAAGGTCAAATACCCTCTCGGCATTTGCCTGGAGGGACTGAGAAAAACCACAGAAAACCACTGTGAAGATAACGGGTGTTGCGAACGAGATCTGAAACCAGAACCTCAAGAACACTATTCTAGAGCGTTAAAACAAAGCTTGCTTACTCGGTTCCTGGATGTTAGACGAAGATATAAGCCTGAATATTAATGCCTTGGGGGTGGGGGGTGGATGTTACACCCATGACTGACGTTGCGTCTGCATAACCCGCGCTTCCGTATGTCTCCACCTCAACCTGTTTACATGTATTAATGAAGTGACTACAATCGAATTATTCGTTACACCTAATCCATCATAACATAACAGCTGATGCAAATACACTGCTGCCATCTGTTGTCGATGGTAGTAACATTCTATCGCCATTATAACATAATGCTTGCAGCTCTACCTTCTCTGTCGCTTTCCGTGTAACTCTTACTTGAATTATTAATAGTATTAAACGCCAAGTCTGAAATTTCGTACGGTCTGCGTGCGCGCGCGTGTGGTGTATATAGCACAGATAGCCGTCATGTCGTTAGGAGAGGGAAACCGTGGAGGTATAGACACAAAATGGCTGTGTAATTTGGAAACTGACTTGAAAGTTAAGTTGTAAATGTATTCGTTACGGGGACTGAAATACTCATACGTGCATATACTCAGGTGCTTTGATGACATGAGTTTATTTGTAACACTATTACGTCTGAAACTTATAATTAAACATTAAAATTGGAGGAAATCCTTGGTTAGTACAGTTACCAATTCATAGCTTTAAATTATAACGAAAAGGTATTAAAACAGTACCTCTGATAAATTAAACACCACTTGGAAAAAGGAGGTAATTTTTTTTTTTTTTCCTTGGCACTACAGCCCCAGTGGGCTAGGCCTACCTCCATGAACTCCGTTCACTTCGGCTTTTCTAGATCTTACACATTCGGTAGGACTCCTTGGGCCAGTGATCAGCTCGTCGCAAGGCCTCTACCTGTACACAAACACAGAAAAGCGCACACAAACATCCATGCCCTGAGTGGGATTCGAACCCACGATCCCGGCTTCCGAGCGAGCGAAGACAGTGCATGCCTTAGACCGCTCGGCTACCGTGACCGGCAAAAAGGAGCTATAGCTCCACGTATTCCTTGCCCGGTGTTTCAGGAAGATGAGTGATCAGTTTCACGCTATGGCCAATTTAATACCGAGGAAAATGCTTTGTTATCAACTGGTTTGGAGGGTGGATGTGACCTGCAGCCGATTTGGGCATTATGGAAAAAAGAAAAGACTTGCCTCTGTACACTGTATCTTCCTCTATCCCTCCCACAATGCAATTTCAATCACTACCCCACTGCTTGTTGCGCCCCTCTTCACATCCCTTCATGCACAACTCAGAGGTCAGGTCAGAAAACACGGTATGAAACTTCCTCGACTATCCTGTTACATATTCTGTCTTTAAAACGATCCCTCAGCACCCTCTGCACGAACTCCTTCAGTCTGTGTTATTCCCTTGGCGTCTCACTCTTCTCCTATTTAAATGAAGTTTCCTTCTCCTGCATTGAAATCGGTTTCATGGAGTTTAGACAATTCTATTTACTGGTGCTCCTGGAATGTCCTGATGTTTCCATGGAAGTCTGAACACACTAAACTTCGGTGTCTGATCCTGTACTTCACAGAACGTCACAGTTTCAAATTCCGAACACTACATCAAACTTTTTGGGGCACCGGTACCGTAGTTGGTTGAGGCACTATGCTACAAGTAGGAAGGTCGCGGGATCGAATCCCAGTGAGGTGGATTTTTCAATTTACCTAATCCTTCCAGCCGCACTATGGCCCTGGGGTTGACTCAGCCTCTAACAGAAATGAGTGCCAGAAATATCATTGGGGGTAAAGGGTGGCCGACGCGTAAGGCTGACAACCTTGCCGCCATCTATGAGCCGATTGTCTAGAAAATGTGGGAACCTCGACATCTCACAACCCTATGGGCCTTCACGGTCTGTTACAGGGATACCATTACTTACTTACTCACTTACGTCAGACTTTTATTCAACGACGATTTTCAGAATACTTATATGAAATAGAAGCAAAGTATTTTTATTTGAAATAACCCGTTTTCAGTTTATTATTATCAATATAATAATATTGTGACATGAGGCCTGAAAGCCGGAATAGTCCATTGCTGGGCAACGGTTCGGTAAGCTCGTTCTCGTGACGGTGGATATGTTGGTAAAAATCACAGCTTCGTTTCGCCCTGAGAGAAAAAAGAGAGTTCGTAAGAGGGAGTCAAATATTGGCCATTCGTAAGAGAGTTCAGAGTTCACGTCCCTAAACGATCATGACGCGATATCTATACTCTCTCGTCATTCGCGTTGTATGTACTTCCTATCCATATTGTGACATGACGCCCCAAAGCCGGAATAGTGAAGTCAAATAGACGTTCATTGCTAGGCAACAGCTCGGTGAACACTTTCCAGCAGAAACAAAACAACGTGATAACGCCGTTGTTATGGCAGCAGGTACTTGGTAAACAATCCGTTGCTGCGCGACGTAAAAACATTCCTGTGGGAAAGGTTAGCATATGAGAATGAACGGTGTTTTCTATGGGTCTCAGCTCCATGAAGTTAGTTATAGATTAAATGAATGTAGATCCTCTCTCGAGCTAAAACGTATGAATTCGTCCTTTAAAAAATAAACAGTTTAACCGCTAGAAGTTCACAGTTTTAATCTTTTAATTTTTATAGGTTTTACACAAATTAAATCCATTTAACAGAAAGAAAGTACAATTTAAATGCTCTTACAGGAGCAGAGAGGAAACGTTATTTCTTCCACCATCACAGAGCATGGTTACTAAACCCGTTCTACACCCTCTGGTTCCCACAATTGCCCCCACCACTAACTCCCTCCTTCTTCATGTCCATCGACAGCCGGAATTAGGAAGATGTGGTTAAAATAACGGTTTAGTCAAGTGTCTGACGGGGGGAGGGGTCATTTATAGGGCCCAAACACAGTAATTAGCCAACCCACCACCCAACTGCCGCATTTCTATGCAGCAGATAATTAATGTAAGAGGTAAAACTATCCCTGTAACAGGTCGTGAAGGCCCATAGGTTTGTGAGACGTCGAGGCTCCCACATTTTCTAAACAATCGGCTCACAGATAGCGGTAAGGTTATCAGCCTTACGCGCCGGCCACCCTTTACCCCCCAGGAAGATTCCTGGTACTCATTTCTCTTATATGATGAATCGACCCCAGGGCCATAGTGCGAAGGGAATGATCAGGTAAAATGAAAAATATCCAATGACCTCATCGGGAATCGAAACCGGGACGAGGTCTGGCCTGTTGCCAGGTTATTAGGTTTCGCCAATGCGCGTTCCGGCTCTTCGTGCGGCTCTTTCTATGATTTGGATTGCGAATGTATTATTAGTGCATTTATTGTAAGTTTGTATGTTTGGGTACGTCTGTCTGTCGGTTCTTCTTACGCTTTGATGCTGTGGTTATGTGATGTACTTTCATGTTGTTTCCTTCCCGTGACCTGCCCTGAAATACAAATTTTTGTTAGCGCAAGGGTGTACGGTAGGTTGTGTACTGGAGTGCTGGATATTTGCTATTGCTAATTTTTCTAATTAAAATTATTTTCTCTGAATAGTATTATGTATTAACTTGTACTCTTCTCCAGGTATAATTAGAATGATCAAGTCAAGGAGGATGAGGTGGGCAGGCATGTAGCACAAAGGGGGAGATGAGGAATGCATATAGGATATTAGTGGGAAAGCCAGAAGGAAAGAGACCACTGGAAAGACCAAGGCGTAAGTGGGCGGACAATATTAAAATGGAGCTTATAGAGATAGGATGGGATGGTATTGATTGGATTGATCTGGCTAAGGATAGGCCCCAGTGGAGGGCTCTTGTGAACACGGTAATGAACCTTCGGGTTCCATAAAAAATTATTGAGTAGCTGCACAACTGGTAGCTTCTCGAGTAGGGTTCAGTTCCATAAGTAAGTAAGTAATTATTATGTGTTGTTTATTTTAAGTAACTTATGGGGACTGGAGATGTTCCTGGATTTCCGTAGTACCGCCAGGCAAACATCATTTCAAAGTAGGCACAAGCAATTCATTACATTCTTTCCATCTTATTATTCATTAAATCGCTGGACACTACTCAGCCTGAGATACTGAGAGCGACGTTAAAAAAACAGGTAAAAGTGAATTTTATATTGAATAGAAATCACTTGGACGTAGAGCCCGATATTTAAACGCTAGATCCTTTATTTCTTCATTTTGTCGCTAGATGGTAGCATGTCATATCTTAATCGTAAATGCCAATGAATATATCGACAATCGCGGTTGTAAGCAGAGTTTTCGTTTATACAGTGCTTTGAACCATGTGCTTGCGACATTGAAATTGTGATATATATGTTATCTTCAAAGTGATTGAACTCATATTGTAAGAAAATAATAAGTGTTCTTGAACTTAAAAGAAGTGTTCTAATTAAGGACACCACCTATAAGGCATCTACGAGTGTAGGATATCCAGGTAAGCCTAAACTGTTACATAACCCAACTTTCGTTAAGTGCTAGAATGAGTTCGTAGTCTATTCTGTATTTCCGTCTGTAAAGCCAGACACATAGTCGTTTAGTTTATAGTGCCCAATACGCAACTGTTCTCCTATAAACAACAAAACAAATCCGTCTTATATTACATTACGTTTAGCATTGCTTCTTTGTTACTGCGGTGAAGACCACTGGCCAATGGTGTTTTAGATTAGTTTGGCTTCTTTACAGCGGATCTTTTCGATTGGGGGTTGAGTTTTATTCATGGTTATTGCCATATTAGGAGTCAGGAGATTTCATTCAGCGACGAGCTACGAGCTGGACGGCCTGGGTTCGATTCCCGTCAAAGGTAAGAGATTTTTCTCTTCTCAGCGTCGTTCAGACTAATTCTGGGACCCATCCAACAGATATTGGGGTCTCATTCCCCTGGGGCGTGAAGCCGAGCACACATCCATGTGCCGAGGTCAGTGGGGGAGCTATCCCCTCCACTTCCTCATACATCTACATGGTGTGGTGCTTAATTTATTAAGTGCAGGAATTTTATTCTGCAAGCTATTATAAAAAATGTAAAGTATAGTTATTACGCTGATAGAACACATGTAGCTAAAATTCGTTATTGGGGTTGATTTGAAAGGTTACTGAAGACAAGACTTTTAGATGTTTTTTTTTAAAGATATTTGTTCATGGCCTGCCTTATTTTTTGCGATGAATAATTTAAGAGAGTGCTGTGTACAAGATACAGGACGTATTTTTAGAGTTGGCCCATCGGTTGTGCTACAGGAGAAATGTGATATACGGCAAGAAGCGGTGGGACAGTGATTACAGTTGCACTGTGGGAAGAAACGAAGGAAAACCACATATATCCTACAGCCCCCATTTCAGTTAGTGGACTCGACCATTCTGCGCATTCTGTTGACCGGGACTAAAAACACTGACAGTGCAAGACAAGGCCATAAACCCTTAAACAAGAAATGCACCCAAGCTTTTT
The DNA here is from genome assembly GCF_002891405.2 of Cryptotermes secundus. NCBI lineage: Eukaryota > Metazoa > Arthropoda > Insecta > Blattodea > Kalotermitidae > Cryptotermes > Cryptotermes secundus. The sequence continues at coordinate 2,330,062 of NW_019724601.1, read as the reverse complement.
ACACCCGTTTCCATCATAGGGTTACCAACATCCCACAGAATTTTCAGTGAATGCATCCTGTTGTGAATCGTATATTATTTTTTACTGAAAACCGTCACAACACAACAATCAGTAATACGTGTAAGTAGCTGTAGGGGATACTTTTGCTACATATTTCGGCCTTCAAAAGGCTATCATCAGGCAAATACGTTAAACTTTTTGTTGCTGAATTGCATGTCAAATAATATATTTGCCTGATGATGGCCTTTTGAAGGCCGAAACATGTAGCAAAAGTATCCCCTACAGCTACTTACACGTATTACTGATTGTTGTGTTGTGACGGTTTTCAGTAAGAAATAATATCCCACAGAAGTTACATATAACAAAAACATATATAGATCCCAAGCATGAAATTCGCCTAGAAGCCGTGTTAGCTCAGTCGGTACAGAAATCTAACTAACTGTTCAACCAATTTAATTTTCTGGTACCAGAGTTCTAAGGTTTAAAGTTACCAATACCACAGACCACATGTGAGTTGCTAAAATCAGTTGTAATGATTTCCAACCTCCGTAATCAATTTCGCAAAGATCAATTTTAAGTTACCATCGCATCTCCCTTATTCCACAAGTAGTCGCCTTTCATGGGGCATTCCCACGAAAACTCTGTATGCATTCTCTTCTTCGTCCAGCACTTCGTAACGTTCAGGGTGTCACTATTATAACAGCGTAAAGTGACCCTTATGTTATGACGAGCTTCCTGTACTGTCCTGAATTCCCCAGACAGTCAAGAGTCACATTCATAGAAACCAAACTAATTGTTTTATATATATACGGGCTTTATTGACTTATGCTTTAATCTTAATAGTGTGCATCCTGTTATGTGTTATAAATAAGGTATATAAAGGTACAAGGTATGTAGTCTACACAACAATATTCTCTATTTAAAAAAAACAAAGAAGACACTACTGTATCAACATTTTATTATCTAAGCATTTTAAATTTTGGTCAAAGAGACTCAATTTACCAATTTATGCATTTAAATACTTTCAAGGCATAATAACGATCCTTATTTGAAGAAATAGATGAGAATTAATTGCAATTCAATAGCTGAAACTTCAGCAATGTACGCCTGATGATGGCCCGGTATGAGGGTCGAAACATGTTGCGTTTGTAAAAACAAATATAAACAAATGTTGATACAAGTAGTTACTATAGGATTCTGACGATGGTATGTAACACACTGATATATTGGGTTTCTGGACTTTATCCATCGTCCTGGTTTTTAAGATAACAAATAAAAACACGACGTTTCGGAAACTGGATCTGTTTCCGTCACTGGACCAGTGATTGAGGCTAGCTCTTTCTAACGGACCCAACAGAACAGGTGTTTCCCTTTTCCTTCACCTGAGGACGGAAACAGATCCAGTTTCCGAAACGTCGTGTTTTTATTTGTTATCTTAAAAACCAGGACGATGGATAAAGTCCAGAAACCCAATATATCAAATATTGATACAGTAGTGTCTTCTTTGTTTTTAAATACAGAATATTGTTGTGTAGACTGCATACCTTACATTCCTTTATATACCTTATTTATACTTTAATAATAAAATTATAGAGATGTTAACCCCTATCTGTGTTGGTAACCTTGAAGTCATAAATGCTCAAAATGACCATCTCCAACATCAATGCATTGTTGACAACGGCGCTGAAGAGAACGGCATGCTTTATATGTTTCTTTTTTCCTGGTGGAATAGCAACAATTTCAGTTTCTTGCTTAAGGTCCTGAAGTGTTCGCCGTTTTGCGCCGTACATTCTGCAGTTTAGAGCAGCCCACGGGTAGAACTGTAATTATTTGAAGTCAGGATACAGGGGTGGACACTTCGCACTTCCCGCTCCTTCTATCCATGTTCCGGGGGAAACGAAATTCGAGAATGTTCCTCACATCAGTGTGGTACCGCAGTAACGATCCACTATGTTTACTGTAACAGTCTTCATCAGGGAACAAAATTTTGCAGCAACGTATATCGTATAACACCGTTAAGTAGACAGTACCTGTGACAGTCGCCTCAAATAAAAACTACTTCAACATTCTTCTGGAAGATACACCACACCACACTAATGTCCCTGGTAAATTAACCGCTCTATCTTACACTTCAAATGTCTGTGGCCAACTACACACAGTTCTGTCCACTGATAATACCATTCAGAAGAAAAGTTGCCTAATGTTACCGAACCATGACATATGGTGAAACTTTTCCACCATACATGTTCAAAAACGCCGTTGTCAACAATGCATTGGTGCTAGTGCTGACCGTTTTGAACATCTGTGATTTTAAGGCAACCAACTCAACAGTGGGTTAATATATGTCCATTTTTCATGTTAAAATGTGAGTTAATAAAATCTGTATACATTTCTTGGAGAGATGCTTTGTATTTATCGTGGCCCACTAACGTGCAATTTTCATTTGTATATATAAATATAAGTATCCAGCTCGTACCTCACAGGAAACACGTTACATCTCCTCTACAAAGACTAACCGGTTAATGCTGTTTAGGGAAACAGTCGCTGTTTACTGTGAGAACCATACGGAACACACAGATACACTGTGTGGGCAGATTATATATAGCAATTCAGCTCGTACGTCACAGGAAACACATTACGGCTCCGCTCCAAAGCCCAACCGGTTAATGCTGTTTAGGGAAACAGTCGCTGTTTACTGTGAGAACCACACGGAACACACAGATACACTGTGTGGGCAGAATATATAGCAATTCAGTTCGTACGTCACAGGAAACACATTAGGGCTCCGCTCCAAAGGCCAACAGGTTAATGCTGTTTAGGGATATTATCACTGTTTGTTGTGAGAAACACCCGGAACATATAAATAGATTCTGTGGGGAAAATATGAGTTATTTTTTAATGCTAAAACAGGTAATAACTTACAGTAGTCTCTCTGCTTTAAAGTAAGAGGATTCCGTGTTATGGAAAATGGAAGTGGTGAACCGAAAAAAATGGATATTAAGGTTGATGAGGTAGCGCAAAATCTGAGTTGGACTCCACGCAGCTCAGCCTTAAACCTTGAACTAGAGATCAAAAGCCCTCTGTGTATGAACCTTCAGGGAAACATAAACATAAAATACACAGACTTTTCGCTCTAAAAAGAAACAGTTTTCTCTTCATGCAAGAAACAACTTGACGTCTGGTTCCCTTTGTGTTTTTGCTTTACTTTCTATGTATGTATAAGTAGCTGAAACAAGCGAACATATTCTAACATGTCACTAACTTAAAAAATGTACATGTTGCTTGTTCTTTTCTAGAAATAACTAGTGAGATTAGTAAGAGGGAACTTTTGAAAGGAAAATCTGGAAAATACATTTTCTCTTGGAACGTACAAGAGAACCCAAGTGGATAAAGACTCTTTTATGTTTGAAGAGGGAAACAGAACATATTGTTGCGCAACAGTCATTAAATATTTAGATGAAACTTAATATTACATACTGTAATGTCAGATACATAAAGAAAGCAAATCAAAATATTCGTACAAATCTCACTAGAAGATACTGATTAAAAACATATGTATTTCGACATTCTGAGGGTGCTGAGAATATTTGGACCGAAGAGAGATGAAGTGACAGGAGGTTGGAGAAAACTGCATAATGAGGAGCTTCATAACTTGTACTCTTCTCCAAGTATAATTAGAATTATCAAGTCAAGGAGGATGAGGTGGGCAGGTCATGTAGCACGAATGGGGGAGACGAGGAATGCGTATAGGATATTGGTTGGAAAGCCAGAAGGAAAGAGACCACAGGGAAGACCAAGGCATAGGTGGGTGGACAATATTAGAATGGATCTTAGAGAGATAAGATGGGATGGGATGGATTGGATAGATCTGGCTCAGGATAGGGACCAGTGAAGGGTTCTTGTGAACACGGTTATGAACCTTCGGGTTCCATAAAATACTGGGAAATTCTTGAGTAGCTGCTGAATTGGCGGCTCCTCCAGAAGGGCTCAGCTCCATGAGTAAGTAAGTAAGTAATGTATTTCTACACACCCACCACTTCGGCTCTTCGTGATTTTATCGCCAACTTTTTGTGGAATTGATAAAACAAGTATACAATGTTTGAAACATGAAAGGTTGAAAAGAGTTTTTTTTTATCTCTTTCCTGATTTCACATGGTTTAATTATGGATATACAGACTTTTTGCCCTAAGGAACTAACTGCATTTGTAACACGAAGGATAATTAGAATTTGACATAGAAGCATTAATATAAAGTAGCGATATATGTAAATGTGTAAGATTAAAAACTGTGCAAAACTCTGATTTATATTTGAGCATCACATGACAATTGCTATATTAGTTTTCAGATTCTGACGCCACTGATTATGAAGAATTCTATTTACTGGCATAAGACAACGTCTTGTTTTACAAGTTCGTCGAGGTTACCACTAACTAATTTTACTGCGTTTTTGGTGCCGTATAAAAGTTTAAGAACGCCAAATTTTTATCCTCTCTATGGCATATTTGAAACATTTCCAAATTACCCCCTCCAACCATTTAAATATAAAAATACCCCTGAAACTCAGAGAGGCTATGTAAGTATTTATTTGCTTCTGACGTTGAAAGAAAGAACTTGACAGAAAACGAAAGAAATGGATTCAGTATAAAGGACGATTTTGTCTTATAGGATTCTGTTCAGGATGCTCTGAAAGTTATCTCGGAAAAAGAAAACATCGCAACAATCTCATCTTATTTTTATTACTCTTTTTTTGTCCTCACATTTTGTATAAAATGTGAATGAATATGAAATGAGTTATCAGTTTGAATCTCTCTGACTTTTAGATTCAGAAAGATGGACACTGGAGTTCGTTTTTGGGATCGTTGTTCAAATGCCTTAGGGCTGGCATATGACTAAGCTTAAGAACTACTGAAGGACATTTCTTTCTGCAGTTCCAGAGGAAAAAAAAAAGAGATATCAAATGCTCTGAAATGTCATTTGGAAAGCTGAAATGTTTATACATTTACTGTACTGGAATGCACAAGCATGTGCGAGGCACTATGCTACAAGCCGGAAGGTCGCGGGTTCGAATCCCAGTGAGGTAATTTTTTTTCCAATTTACCTGATCCTTCCAGCTGCACTATGGCCCTGGGGTCGACTCAGCCTCTAACAGAAATGAGTACGAAGAATGTTCCTGCGGTTAAACGGAGGCCGACGCGTAAGACTGACAACCTCACCCCCATCTGTGAGCTTATTGTCTAGAGAAAATGTGGGAGCCCCGCTGGCAAAATGTTTTGAAATTTTTTTTCTGGCTCTACAGGAACATTTTACAACCTAGTGTAAATGTAGTGAACTTGTAAAGCAGTTAGGTTCCTCTTCAACATACACCACGGGGGACTCGTGAATTTATATGTTATAATAAGGGGTCACAGTGTCACACCATTTAGGGACCCTTGCATTATCATACCGATACATATGTCCTTCAAAGGACCGCCTCTGTGGGCTAGTGGTCGGAGTCCCTGGCTACAAATCCATAGGTCCGGGTTCAGTTCTCATCGCTACCAGATTTTGTGACTAGTGGGTCTGGAACGGGGTCCACTCAGGGTCGTGAGGATAACTGAGGAGCTACTTGAATGGAAATAGCGGCTCCGGTCTAGAAAACCGAAATTAACGGCCGTATGGATTGGTTGCGCTGACCACGCGACACTCTATCCGCTAAATTTGGCACTAAATTCGCGGACAAGCGGCGGTCGCTCGGTCGGTATAGTTCGCTTGCGGACTAAAACCACGGAATTTGTTTTTTGTCTTCCTTCTAAATATCTCCCGTCTGCAGTATTTCTTTTGACCCTGTTAATACAGGTCTATTAGTAAAAGGTGTCTAAGTGTTCTAAGCTGATAATACGCTAATATCGCTCTCATGTCAGAAATCCATTCTTCCAACATGTTGCTGTTACTGGTTCTGAAGAGCCTTAAAATCCAACACATCCGGTCCATCTGTTGCGTCATCCTACATTCTGTCATAACTATAAATAAATATTCGCTTAGTGGGGGGTGGAGTCCAACTGGGTCCACTAGGCACGGCGGCCACTGATTGGCCTATTGCAGCCTGCCCCTGGTGATTATGATGATGGAGAATTTTGTGGAATGAAGATTGGCAGCGGAAACCGAAGTACTCGGAGAAAATCCGCCCCAGTGCCACTTTGTCCACCACAAATGCCACTTGACCAGACCCGGGATCGAACCCGGGCCCCCGCGGTCGGAAGCTAGCGACTAACCGCTTGAACTACGGCGCGGCCTTAAATAAATATTAAATAAAGAATAATTGGAACTATAAGTTTATTCCTCCTACATTTTTATGGTCTGGTGCTGACAATATTTGACACGCTTCAACATTGCGTACCGCCTTCCCATTTTCATTCGACCTCTACAGTCAATACAACGTCATCAAATAACTCACAGCAATCTGGCGTGAAGCTTTCTCACAAGTATATTTAAAGACTAACCATATTTCATCATCTCTTCCCTAAATGGTGTTAATTTCCATTTTCTTTGTCTGTAATAGTAATGAATGTAGCAAAAATTTCCCGCGGTGTGATGAGCCTAATAAAATTCCCCGTGCAATTAACACCACGTGAAATATTGTGCATCGTTAAACATTATAATGAGAATGGAAAAAAAAAAAAAGGTAAATGTAGGAAGCGACGTGAGGGTTCCAGCTATTCCCGGGGATTCTACCGGAAGCTCTGTGTATATATGTGGGTGCAATTGTAGAGGTGGGGGATTCTGGCTACACGTGACTAACCGAGAGATGCAGGGGGCGTCTCTCCCTACATCGATCGTACAGTGACTCTCTCTTTCTGAATACCCCTAGACACGTACATCCTCACCACACACAGACAGACAGCACCATTCACCACGACAGCCTGTCCATTTCGTAGAAGAGACACATTCACAGATACGCTTTTATTTTATTTTTAGATTTCGTACCTTTAAAAAAAAGTCCTATGACCTAGTACTAGATGTTTCCTAAAAATTTCATGTCAGTTCAGTCGATGTTCTAACACCCACTTTAAGAATCTACATTATTAGCTCTGCAAATTTCAGGTTTCGTACATTTCGAGCTTTACAATGATTGCTATATCCGAGAGCATGTGACATCTGTTAGCATTTTGTCTGAACTACAGTGGCCGCCGTGTCGAGTGGACCCACTTGGACTCCACCCCCCACTAAGCGATTTTTTTTTTTTTTACTTTTATGTGGAAATACGCGAGTGTGGCCACTTTTGAGGTATTATTCATTTCCCTTGCGGGGAATCCCAACTCGCAGCCCGACGCTGTAGCGGAGCTATTCAGACTTAATTGCTTGCTACTCTCGACTCACAGTAACCAGACGCAAGAGAACCGCTACAAAAATTCGTGCGAGTGGGGTCAGAATAAGAACATGCATTCGCGCCACGGCCTGTCCTGCTTGTATCGCACAAATATGGGGGCACTGTGCTACAAGCCGGAAGGTCGCGGGTTCGACTCCCTAGGAGGTCATTGGATTTTTCAGTTGACCTAATCTTTCCAGCCGCGCTATGGTCCTTGTGTCGACGGAGCCACTAACAGAAATGAGTACCAGGAATCTTCCTGGGAGTAAACTGCGGCCGGCGTGTAAGGCTGACAATCTCAGAGCCATCTGTGATCCGAGTGTCTAAAAATGTGGGAATCTAAACATCTCACACCCCTATGGGCCTCCACTACCTGACACGGGGATAGTTTTAACTTTTTATATTGCACAAACATTTACTTCACTTGTACTCTTCTCCAAGTATAATTAGAATGATCAAGTCAAAGAGAATGAGGTTGGCAGAGCATGTAGTACGAATGGGTGCAAAGAGGAATTCATATAGGATATTGGTGGGAAAGCCAGAAGGAAAGAGACCACTGGGAAGACGAAGGCGTAGGTGGACGGACAATATTAAAATGGATCTTAGAGAGACAAGATGGGATGGAATGGATTGGATTGGTCTGGTTCATAACAGGGACCGGTGGAAGGCTCTTGTGAGCACGGTAATGAACCTTCGGGTTCAATAAAATGCTGGGAAATTCTTGAGCAGCTGCAGATTTGGCAAGAAGTGTGTGTGATATGTGAGTCTGTTATTGGCATTTTGCAAAAAGAATTTAATTTTCAGTGATGAGTACCTGCACAGAATTTCGGTACAGCGAACAATAGCTGTGGGTAGTGGTAAATGATTTTATCTCAAGCCATGTACTGGCAACTGCAGGTAGCGGAAGTCCCGCTGTGATGTCACCCAGGCTTCTACTGTGAACTTAGTGTACATAAAAACATGTAGGTCTCCGTAATGTAACATAAAATCACGCATACTGCGAGAATTCCATCCCACATTCTGCGAGAGTACAATATGGATTACATCATGTGTGAAATTCTTCAGTAGGGGCGAAAATCATTTTAGAAGCTTTCAGCGCGTTAGGGGCGAGGTGGAGGGGTTGTGGGGAAATAATCTGAAATGAAAGCAAAAGAAAATGATGGAAAAAATATGTGAAATCTTCGACATAAAAACGTTCAGATGATATCGAATAAAACGTGACACTTCGTCACGATCTATGAAGAGCATTTAGACATACTGATTGGTGGAAGAAGTCTTTACAAAAAGTTCAATACAAATACAGATACTCACCACACTATAAAAATTAGCGTTACGAAATCTTTCTTTACGAATTCTTCCCCCCCCTTCACCCCAAATTTAGTATTCGTAAAATTACGGAAGACTGCCTCTGTGGTCTAGTGGTCAGAGTTCCTGGCTATAGATCCAGAGGTCCGGGTTCGATTCCCGGCTCTACCAGATTTTCTGAGAAGTAGTGGGTCTGGAACGTGGGCCACTCAGCCTCGTGAGGAAAATTGAGCTATTTCAAGGAATTAGCGGCTCCGGTCTAGAAAACCGAGATTAACGGTCGTGGGGAACCGTTGCGCTCATTACTCGACATCCTCTATCCGCTAAAGTTGGCACTAACTTCGCCGACAAGTGGCGGTCACTCGGTGGGTATAGTTNCTACAAACGGCGGTCGCTCGGTCGGTATAGTTCACTTGCGGACTCAAGCCATGGAGTTTGTTTTATTATTATTATTATTATTATTATTTGTAAACTTCATTTTCTCCATCATATATATTTTCCTCTTCCACCAAAGACACTTTACTGATGTATTCTGCTTAATACAGATGTAAACTTGAGTCAGCTTAAGTTTGTTTGAATCTCTATTACGGTTACTGGCTCCAGTAAACTTGAGTGAATACAAAGTAAAGTTGTGGCCCTTTGTCACAGAAGATTCTTCAAGATATCCAGTATTATCATGGCAATCGATTGGAAGAATTAAGTTTTCAGGTGCTGTATAGCATGTGTGTTCACTCTGAAGCTTTGCTTTAAATATATTTCTTTAGTGGCGCTAAACGTTGCCCGTCTGTCCTCGGAACATTTGGCATTCTTGTTCCTACGCAAAACATTTGCAACTTTGTCATATTCAGCTGCTCCTCCAACCACTGTCTTTCAGCTAGATGTGTTCCTGCTGCTAATGCAGTCCGTAAATCTACAGATATGTTGTAGAACTCGGGTTTAAATGTAAACAAACTTAAGTGATCGCATTTTCTTTGTTTGTTTTCTCCTTGTGTTTTCTTACTGCTGCTGTTTCTATTCTTTCTTAACACCGACTGTTGAATTCAGCATGTAAATAAGCAAAATATTGGTTTGAACTATTGTTATGTATAATATTCGTGTTTTCAAGAGAAAAATTATTTCTCCACTGCGAACACTACCGTATTTCGCGCCCGTACAAGGCAAATTTGATGACACTTCGGTCACCTTTAGTGTACAAGTGTACTAATACACAGAAAAAGATACTGTCTCATTTGAAGGCGAGGCTTTCTCTTCTCAATTGTTAATTTCCTTTAAACTTCTTAGTTTATATTATTTTAAAGTCCTGCGGAAGGGGACACGCGGTAGCGTAGACGTTACAAACCGGAAGGTCGAAGTTCGATTCTCGATGATATTATTGGATTTTTCAATTGACCTAATCATTCCAGCCGCATTATGGCCCTGAGGTCGACTCAGCCTCTAACAGAAATGAATACCAGGAATCTTCCTGGGGGGTGAAGGGCGGTCGGCACGTAAGACTGTGACAACCTCATCGCCATCTGTGAGCCGACTCTCTAGAAAATGTGGGAGCCTCGACGTCTCACAACCTTATGGGCCTCCACGGCCTGTTACAGGGATAGCTTTACCTGTTTTACCTTAGCTCTGCGGAGTATTTTAAAACTCTGCCCTTTACTTGAATATAGCGAGTCAAATGGCAGGATGATTGATAAATGATTAATTGGAAAGAACATGGATCGAAGCGGTTGTGACAAAATAGAGGTTTAATCTCGGTATTTTCCTGGAGGTACTGAATAAAATCGTGGTAGATGTGACAGTAAATGAATTAGAATTATTATTGTAATCATAATTTTCCTTTTGGGAGAAATTATTGGTCAAATACAGATATGCATGTGTTAAATTTGAGAGTTGTGACTTCAGAATAGAAAAAACACTCACGAGCCGCCCCTGACTTGAACACCCACACCAAATGGACATTCAGTAAGCATAGAATTTACCTGATCGAGCTGTCAGGTCCAGCGTAACTTCATATAAATTGGATATTTTGTGTGGCGTGAACGCATAACCAGCAGCCGGAAATAAAAAACAAAAAGACAACTGCGGGATTTTTTTTTCACGGTATATCGGTCATCGCGTTTCTACAATTTTATGTAAAAACAATTTAACAAAATATTTTCCCTCCCCAGAGCCAAATTACCAAACAGGAATTTGTTGAAGATTATTATTATTATCTTCTGGGATCAAACTCCCTGTAGTCTGTTAGAAGTTTACTGATACTTCAGGATAACGTAACTGTCTTTATTTTCAGGGTCGAAATGTGTGCCAAGTAAGTTACCAGCGGGAAGCAAGCAGAAACGGCAGCGAATGTAAAACCAGGTTTAGTTAGAGACCTGAAAAGAGTCCGGAAAGAACTAATAGAGAGAAAGAAAACAGCAAATTTTGCTCTGTTGCTGCTTGCTTCTTCGTGGTTGATTGTTTGAATTATTCTTTGAACCTGAAAATGGATGGAGTTCGTTCGTGCGGAACGTCAGTAAACGTCTGACTACACGGCGTCATATCCGAAAAGATAGTACTCTTCATAGTCACCGCTGAGAGAACCACAAATCTAATAAGCAAATCGCTGTATTTTAAACTAATATCCTTGTTTTGAAAAAAAATAAAAGTAGCCTACAAGATCACTTTGCTGTCTGTGTTCCCACCTTAACAATTTTTTAATGTCTGCTCATGATGAGCAGCCCTAAGGAGGGAGCGGTTGGAGGAAAGCATCACGAGACACAAAGTACAAGGAACGAAGGCTAGACCTTATCGAAACCTAAAGAAGCGTCTAGGTCACTAAGACGTCGCGGTGCCAATCGAGAGGGTGATTGTAGACGTCACAGGAATATCCTCTCGGATGATAAACGGCCGTACGACTGTAGTCTACTCGGGACGAGCAGCCTTAAAATGGAAGAAATATGGTATTATGGCTGGAACCCTGAATACTGAATACTAGAGCCAGAAGAGAGCCGTTGATAGATAACGGCTTGGTAAACACGTTCCCAAGGCAAAGAATATATATATTTAATTTGTAGTGAAATTGAAGTAGTTATTCCCAGATGTTATTTTATTTTCTGCTATTGAGATTCATGATTTGTACCTTGCACAAAACCAGGTTGCCGATTCGAGGATACGGCGAAAGGGACATGTAGCACGCAAGAAAAAGAATTGTATATAAAATTGTAGTCTAAAACCTAAATGAAATTAGGTCTGCTATTCGGTAAACATATTTGCAGACGAGGGAATAATATTAAAATACATCTTAAAAACACTGTTTCAAGATAAGGGCTGTATTGAAGTGGCTCAGTGCAGGGTCGAGTAGCTGGCTTATTTATTTGTGGAAATGAACCATCGGACTCCATAAGAGGTGGGTAATTTACTTTTAATTTGTGCGACTAACATTTCCCCAGGAAAGTTGCTATTTCATTCAGTTACAAAACCTTTTCGCTCTTACATAAACGTAATTATAAAGTTGCTCCTATGCTTAATTAAGCGCCATATGATGGAGGCGTATGGAAGAATGGAGGCATACATCCATATGTTAACCTTGGCTCTATAAGCAGACGACTGCTCACATTTAAAGGGGTGAGCCCACGGTACCAATTGATATGTGATTGGCCACAGAGGCGGGAATCGACTCTTGCTATCCCTGTTATCGAGTCCGCAGCAAGGTCACTATACTTACTGAGCTATCCCGAGTCTCATAATTTATTTACTCGGCCTTCTATCATCAGATGATCGGATCTTTTCTTGGATGTCTCATCGCCTCGTCTTCTCGAAAAGTCAGGTTTCCTGTAGATCAGTTACTTCTGCAATTGCAGGCTCTGGCAATTAAAGTTAACATGGATCACATTTGTTGGTAAATTAAATTGAACGCGTTTAGTTAATCTCGTTTCCAAGTCGACGTTCCTTCTTTTTCTTTTTGTTCGAGGCGGCACGTGTGTGTTTCGCATACGAATAGAACTAAAAATAAAAGTAATGCAAATTAATGGACTTTGCTGCTCTTTCTCCTTCTGCCTCCTGAAGATTATATTTAAATTTTTATGTTAAGGTTGGCAGCGCTGGTACTCCATATTTCTTTTATCTTCCTCTATATTACAATAGCGATATCAGTATTACATTGGTACTACTGGGTTTTAATGTTAATTTTGTTTTACCAAATTTTATACTTTGCCGACGTGGTAGAGAAGTATGGACTATAAAAAACAAGGGACAGGAGAACGCTTCCGGGGGAGAGGGTAGACATAAATGAGATTGTTAAGGTTTGTAGTTGGAGTAACAAAAAGGGGCAGAACATAAAACAAAAAATAGAATGTAACTAAATATGTGTTAACTAATTTAACGCCTGTTGAGAATTCAACAGGAATGCTCATTATTTTTATATAAATTTTCGTGCTATAATAGCCCCTCCTTATGCATTCACACAGCTCGGGACTACAGGCAATTTAGCGCTATCGCTGATCTGCACAATTTACAGTTCACCGTTGCACACGCAGTAGGATTCTCAATCTTCACTGGTCGTATCCTGGCAACGGATTTACTACAGTCTCATTTTAACCGCAGCACACATGAAGTCATCTTGGAATAGTCTAATTTATTTCTTGCCATTTCTTCTGAGTCACCTTCGACTCTCATCTCCAGAACTCGACTCAATTCCAATTATAATCAAAGTCAGAGACAACTGCGGGATTCGAATTTTAAACTAATATCCTTGTTTTGTTGGTGTCGAGCCCCATTTGGGGCTCATGACCAGATATTAATTATTACCGTTTGACAGTTACGGTCTTGTTTCTGTGGGGCGCCTTCTCTGACGAGAGGACGGGTCTGTCTTTTGTATATGCTGCTGGTCTTGCCAGCGCAGTCTTACTCGGGTCCGAGTCCATTGGGACTCGACACCATATTTTACTATCTCAGATTTGAGAATTCCCTTTTCGTCGCCTCCTACGACTCGCAGGGTCACGGTGGAGCTGCATTAGATCCTCATTATATAGCCTTGGATCGGACCCCATGTAAAACAGCATCTTTTTTTATTAAAGAGCGTGTTTACAGCTGCGGCTGCCTACAAATTGACGTCCTATTGTTGCGTGCGTCTGTGTTACGTGAATGTGTTTACTGACCTGTTGCCTAGTAATGGTTATACACGTCTCAATATATATGGAAGGATTTAGACGAAAAAATGTATGATATTAAATCAGACAATGTTCATGAATGGAATAAGACATGGTACCTAAATATACCCCACAGCATAAACAGATGAGAACAAGAAACATTCGTAGACCTCGGAATAGATAGTAAATTCGGAGAAACGAAAATAAGTAGCAATTCTAGTAAGAGCCATACAGTGTAACTTTTGAAGAATCCCTTGTTAATTCTATGAAACGAAATTTTGTTTATGGCCGGGAAACAGACGAAGCGCGTAAAGTTTTCAGCGCTGTATTTTCGTGTTCAATTACGCAACAGTTCTGTGTCTCGAAATTCAATAAATATGGCTTAATTTTCATCAGCGTGGCAGGAAAGCTTTTCCCATGAACAGTAAACGCACACTTCTAAAACAAATGAAAACTCATGAATAAACAAACGCTACGTAACTCTCATAATCCGACAAGGATTTCCACTCTTCTGTGTATGAAATTAAAATTATGTTTTCTTTTTTAAGTAAAAGTTTTCGACATGACGATGTTGAGAAGTTAGAGAGAGAGAGAAGTAAGAGAGAAGTATAAAGATAAAAACAAGGGAGAATATTCCTTGTCAGAGCGAAGAAAATTCCCATGTGTTACAGAAACTTTCCTTTCGGTCTATGGAAAAATATCTTGCGGGTAAGAAGACCAAACTGTGTTAACTCAAAACTTTTCCTCTCTCTCTTTCTCTTCAAAATTTTTCTTTCCGTCTTCCTTTCTGGCCGTAAAACAGAAGTAATACAATTTTGATCAGGGTGGCCCAAAACACCGCAAGTACTTAAAATCATAAATGAGATATTGGCCATTCTGATTATGAGGTTGCCATGGATACAGTATGTAAGGAACCGGGATAGCTCAGGAGATATAGGGACTGGCTACGAGTTGCACGGTCGAGGTTCGATTCGCGGGAGTGGCAAGAACTTCTCTTCTGCAGAGTGTCCTGACAGGCTCTGTGGCCCACCCAACCTTTAAAATGGTTACCGGGGGCTCTTTCACCGGGGGTAATGAGGCCAGAGCGCGAAGCTGAGCATTCACTCCCGTTTATAATTTTCTTAGACTAAATTTCCTGAGTAAGACTTGAGGTTTTCGCATCGATGACTATGAAGAATGCCGTTTTCTTGGATGTGTCGCCGTATAGATGTTACGTGAACCGATGTTTCGGAGGAACGCATCACCTCCATCTTCAGGGCAGAAAAATCCGTGAGCGAGGAACCAGCTTGAGCAAGTGACTGCAGGTAAACACGTTCCCGTGGCAACGAATACACAAAACGAAGATATTTCGGACACATTTTCAATGCGGTCCGTGCGGTGTCATTGGAGAGTCTGTGGGTTGGTCTGTTTACCACCCTATCGTTGCCAGGCAAAGGCTCGGTAAACACATTCCAGCGGAAAATGAATAATTGTTGGCGTTGTTTTCTATGTGGTCCGTGCAATAACAAAGGAAAGTAGACGATTAGTTCTTTCCAGAACTTCTTGCTAGAAATTCAGTTTCTATCTCGCGGTACTCACTGTGCCTCTGAATTTTAACGCCCTGTAATTACGAGAATCCCCGAACTACACGGCGTCACGTACCAAGAGACCCTATTTGTCCTTAGTCACCGTTGTGAGAACCCGATCCCAGTACGAGGACCAAAGAGAAAGTGTGAGGAGCTCCTTTGGTGTACAGGACTGCACCCGTAAGATAAGTGAAAGGTGTTCTAGTCAGCGATGAGGGATGCGATGCAGTGTTGAACGGCGTTCAATATCCAACCTCCTGTACACCAGACACGTCCTTCCCCCTACTCCAATATTGCTTATGGCGTTTGAAGGCTTCATATCCAGGGGCAACTCCGTCCCGCCTTGCATGCAAAGTGAGCTGAGACAGGCGATTCACGGCCAGTGCTCTCGGGACACAAACATGATTCGCTCTGACTTATCTACCCTCTTTCTTTCCTTGTTTCCATACTTTTCCTTCTCCTTCCATCTACCTTCCTCCCTTCGCTTCTCTGTCATTCGCTTTTTCTCTTGTTCTTTCATTATTTCTCTCGTTCCTTCACTCTTACTTTTTATTTCTCCACTTCTCTGTGGCTTTCTCTCGTTCTCTCGATGTTTCTCTTTTCATTTCTTTTATTTTTCTATATCTGTTTCCGTTTTATTTTCTCTTATTTCCTTTTTCTGTGTCCTTTCTTTCTTTCCTTCTTCCTTCCTTCGTCTCTTGCACTCAATATTATTGTGTCATTCCTTCATTTTTCTTTCTATATGTCTATTTCTTTCTCCCTTTGTTTCCTTCTCCCATTCTCCGTTACTCTTTCTTTCTCTCTTCCTCTCGTTCGTCATTTCTTTCTCCACTTTTCTCTTTCTGTTTTTTTTCATTCTTCTCATTTTCTTGTTTTTAATTCTTTCTTTCCTTCCCTCGTCCTTTCTTTTGTTCTGTGTTTCTGCGTTGAAACAGCATCGTCAAGTAACATAAGAATCAATACAGTAGTCAAATTTACCAGTCGAATCAATGTTCTAAATTTTCCTATTGTTTTACGTAGTACATGGTCATTTAACCATACCAGTATAACAAGGGTTCCCACGCAAATTGGGCATGATGTCCCCTTTTTTGCTTCCACCAAATCTTCGTGCCCCCTTAGCAATCTTTCATTGAAATAAATGTAACAGTTTTCACTTTATTTGTATTACTATTCGTGACCATTTAACTCGTAACAAGTTCATGCCAAAGATATGAGCAAGACATTCAAAATTTTAAACTGAAAATGTTGCACGGTGTTCCTTCTTTGGCGACGAATGACGCCCACAAATGCTGACCTTTAATCTCTCGAATCTTTTGTTTAATATCTGGTTAAATACGAGTGTAATTCTGACAAATGATTAAAGGGGGAGTGTTTAAAAGAATTTAAATTTACTTCAGCTGAACTTGAAATGGAAAATTTATTTCCTACTTATGGGACCACGACCCCAAGGTTGGGAATCTCTGGTACATATTGTCACGTGATAGAGTGACCATAAACAGGGTTTGGATTGGTGACTCTATCTGATGACCATTTGTACAACTCTTTACTGCACTTCAAAAATCCCTATAGCATAGAGACTAGTGTTCTGAGCCAGTTACAGTCTATACAAGCCGTTTCTTTGTTACGTCTTCTAACAACCGAGATTCTATAGGTTCCGCCCTCACTTCGTTGACCACTGGCTCTCAACCGCACCGACTAAGTCTTCTCTTCAGAAACTCTCTTACAACTGCCTATAGCTCAGAGTCAGAGTTACTTTACGATTGGCGACAAGCCCCTTGAGGATCACGACCGGAATTTATTTTCTAACTGAACACTTGCGGTTATAGTCCTTATGTAAGATCCTCTCTGACGAGGGGACTTGTATATCGTTTACAATTGCTGCTGGCCTTCGCCAGGGCAATCATTCTCGGGTCCGAGTCCCGTTGGACTCGCGACCATATTTTACTGTCTCAGATTCGAGACTTCTTTCTTCGTCGCCTCCTATGACCCACAGGGCTACGGTGGAGGTATTCTACTCCGCCCCCACTGGTGTCTTCGTTATATAACCTCTTGGCAAGAACCTCGTAGAAAACACTGTTATCAGCAGTTCCTCTGTTGCGAGTAGACTGTTGGGGTTCCCACGTGATCGCTACCCAGTCAGTCCATTGGTGCGCTGGCTGCTGCCTAGCAACGAGTCTATACGCCACAATATTCTGACTCCACGGAACAAAATCTTTAATAAGCTGTCAGTCACTCAGCTTGTCAAGAAATATCTCTCCATTGCGACGTCTTAGGGCTCACTCTCGTGGCAAGAAAAGCACTTAAAGCAGCATCCTCAGCTGTCTTATACAGCACACATGGAATTCGTGCGGGTTGGAAACTGCATGACCTCATGAGTTCTGGGCGGAACTTCATTAAAAGGGCCTACATAGCAATTCCTTTCTCAGGACCAGGTCATTTCAGATCAGCGAGTATGAGCGGGTCCACAGAAAAGGCTACTTACTCATTAAAGTGGACGGGAAGAGTGGTTATGCATTTAAATGAGGCGCTCTGCAGAGACACACGTAATTACATGGGGACACCGCAACTACTGCGCTTCATGTACGATGTTTGTGGAATGAATATAAACACGGATACTCGGGTAAGCCTTGGTCAAAGCGAGCCGACGGTTCCAACAGATTTTTTTTACTCTGAACGTCATGTGATACAAATATCAAACCAATATCAGACTTAATTACAGTAGAACATAAACAAATTTACATATTCGTTTACTGAATCCCGAGCTTTTCCTTCTTCCTTGAGAAACAAAATACATGCTCCACACTCGTAAACAAAACACGATAAAAGGATAGAGCATGTGCAAGAGATCTTTGGTTTTTTATAGTCGATTGGTGAAAGAAATCACTGGGAAGACCAAGGCGTAGGTGGGTGGGCAGTATTAAAATGGATCTTAGAGAGATGGGATTGGATTGATCTGGCTCAGGATAGGGACCATTGGAGGGCTATTTCGAACACGATAATGAACCTTCGGTTCCATAAAATGCTGGGAAATTCTTGAGTAGCTGCAGAACTGGCGGCTCCTCAAGAAGGGTTCAGCTCCATGAGTAAGTAAGTAAGTAAGTAAGTATAGTTGAATTGTAAGATTATGAAAGAATAATGGAAATGAAAGGGCATGGAAGGAAGCGGTCGTGGTATATTTCTAACTCCTGTCACTGTATTCATCTGGAGTGACTAAGTAAAACCAGAAACGTCTCAATCAGGATACCGACGTCCTGGTCGAAATTCAAACAACTCACCTCCGAATATAAGACAAAAGTGTTGCCATATGGGCCAGCTTGTTCGGTATGAACGTGTAAAATTCCGTATTAACAAATTTTAACTACGATATTGTCACATATCCGAGGTTCCGTGACTAATAATGACCGGTTCTTGATTGGATGATTGGGTTTATTAGCACTTCCTTACAGTTACAATGAATTATAACAGCTCACAGTCAATGGCTGCCTAAGACTCGCTACATTCCTTACTGGACTACGAGTGTCTTCTCTCCCACTGTGACTAATAACTAACGAAGGATCCCTTGCGACTGAAATCTCGTGGACTGAACTAACTCCCAGTCGAACCGAATCTAAAGCGGTTCGACTCTTATTCTCTGTTTCATCCGTTGCTATGATACCTGTTTTGGCGAGCCGTTGACTAGAAATGGACTGTTCCGGCTTCCCTTTGCCCGTGAACGTGTGTTACCGAGCCGTTGCAATGGTCATATTCGTCACAATATAAATTCAGACTTGAATGTTTGGCAAAGTAACTGATACTGGGTTCGGTTGTGTGTTGAAACCAAAAGGAAAAAAAAAATGTCCGACATATGTTATCTCTGGACTTAGAAGCACGTAGATAAATTTAAACAAGCGCTATACCACTAAAGGTGACAGGACATGAGGGTAAATCTACCCAACCATCTAGGTACAGAGATGTGAAGCCATACACTCTCAACTCATTAACATCATCGTTCTTACTATAAAGGTAAACTTTACTTCACCGTATGTCAGCATTACACAACCACCACACAACACAGGAAACAGAAAAAACTGTTTAATACGTTAGAAGCACAGCAAGTGTTCAACCCTTCAAAGAAGGCAGAGAGATACGAAAGCGTAACTTAGGTTGTAATTTATGATCCTTGGTTGGTATTTTAATAAAACATGTACACCAAGACGAGAGCATATTGACTAGACCTGATTCAGAAATGTACCCATCTACTCGTGAAGTTGAAGCCGGGACCGCTCAGTCCGTATAGCGACAGGTTACGGCCAGGATTCCATTCCCGGTGGGCGCAAGAAGGTTTCTCAATTGTTCACCGCGTCCAGATCGGCTCTGAAAGCCGCCCAGCCTCCTATCCAAGAGATACTGTGGAGTTTTTCCCAGGGTGTAAGGCGACCGGGTGCTAAATCTGTCCACTCACCTCCATCTAGTGCAGAGGTCAAGAACAATGGAGCTATAACTCCACTCCCACTTACGTCTTGATGGCCTGATTAATTAGTTAAGCACGGGGGCCACATTTACCATTAGTTATTTTACCTGCGGGGAAGAGCGGTGGCGTAGTTGAGGCACTATGCTGCAAGCCTAAAGGTCACGGGCTCGATTCCCGATGAGGTCATTGAATTTTTCAATTGACCTAATCCTTCCAGCCGCACTATGGCCCTGTGTTCGGCTCAGCTTCTAACAGAAATGAGTACCAGGAATATTCCTGGGGGTAAAGGGCGGCCGGTGCGTAAGACTGACAACTTCACCGCCATCTGTGAGCTGATAGACTCTAGAGAATGTGGGAGCCTCGACGGCTCACAACCCTATGGGTCTCCACGGCCTGTTACAGGGATAGCTTTATCATTATTTTACCTGTGTGCTACATATTTATATCCCAGCTGAAGTGAAAAATCGACAGCGCTGTTCAACGTCAAATACGGGCATTGAAGCTTGCAGTATGTCTCTTACAGCTGTCACGGTACATACCAGCATGCCTAGCGGCGTAGGAAGTCATCCATATGATTCACCTGCAAAAGCACAGAGTTTGCAATGCGCGTAGCAAACACGTGACTGTCGGCCAATGCTGTTATGAAGCTGATACCGCAGGAGGGTCATTAAATCGCGGTGGGATTATACGTAGTAGGTTGGATTGGGACCGCATAGGATAATGTAGTGGCTTCAGATGGAGACGTAACAGGCCGTGAAGCAGAAGAAGAGAATATTAATGCCGTAAGGATTTTTTGACTAGAACATCTTCGAAAGTACATCAAGCCTTGAGTAGCCAACCTTACGTGAGAAAAGTCCCTGTGTGTTTAACTTGATCTGCAGTATGGAGATTGTGGTTCACACCGTGCATTAAAATGCAATGTAGTGATGACGCCGTAATGAATTACGTCATCATATAACAATGACGCGCAGTATGATTATATTGTCACGTAGTATGTGTGAATATAGACAGGGTTTTGGATAATTGCATTTATTGACCACTTACAAACAACTATAACATTATAGCCGATTTCCACACTTCACAAATCACTCCAGTAATTCAGTCTTTTTCCGGCCTGCAGTGTCCTCACTAGACGTTTCCTGGTAAAGGCTTCTAACATTGACTATTCCTCTGTTTCCGTGCTCAAGTCCCCTCTGAACGTCGGCTCCCTTCCAATTGCACTATTCTTGCTTCAGACTACCGTACAGAAGTGACTTGGTTACCCAATTGGTTACCCACTTGGTTACCTAATTGCCTTCCATAGATTTTGTAAATTATATTCGCTTATCTATGTATAGCTTTACAGCCCTTGTGGACCTCTGCCGCTGTTTCCAGTTCCTTAATCCTATACACAGTCGGTAGGACTCCTTGGGCGGGGATCAGCCCGCCGCAAGGCCGCCACCTAAACACACTACAACACAAACACAGAATAAACGCATACACAGACATCCGTACCTCGGAATGGCATTCGAACCCACGATCCTAGCGTTCGAGCGGCCAAAGACAGTTCATGCCTTAGACCGCACGGCCACTGTGACCGGCGCTACTCGGCACTGCCCAGTTCAAATGTCGCCTTACAACCTGCCAAATTGATTGGGATACATTCGTGGTCTTCCTCAGGCTTACGAGCCTCATATGAGACAGTTCAGTGTTATTTTATTTGCATCAGGCTACTCACAACCGCTTCAGTTAATTTTCTTTTTGATTTTCTTACGTTTTCCATTAAGCATCTGGTGATTGNATAAGGCGACCCTTTTTGATACGGTTTTATAAATGGGACGGCACCCTATTTTCTGGCCCTAAAAGTAAATATGAAGAAGATAAATAGAATTTGTAATTGCTAATTCCAATTAAAGTTGTGAAATTAAATATAATTATATTTAGGGTATTGCATTTTTAATTAATTATTGCTTAACAGTTTAATTTTACCCGTCCTCACCGCAGGCAACCCATCTTCGCGGCTTGCATAATCATGTGATCCTGAGAGCTATGTCGGCTGTAGCGTAATTACTGGTAGGATCTCCCATGCCGGACAGGTCAAATGTGACGATCCAGACAGAAAAGGGATATTCTGGTCCTCCGGTCTGGGAGTTGTGTGTGCGGTTGACAACGCCATCCAATAAAGAGCGTTAATTGTTGAGAAGCTTTTAACGATTGCAGCCGGAAGGGAACCCAGACCCTTTTCTCTCAGTAATGACAGCCCGTCTTAGCACTGACTTGTATCCTGATAGCATATTGTTATCTTCGGTAGAAACTGTATAAAATTAATATTCACTTATATGACTCAATAGCAAACTACTAAACACAGATAGTTAACTCGTTGAACGCTAGATGGTGCTGCAAACTAGAAAAGTGAGACGGCACATCGGTGGGTAAACAGACTTCCTGCATTCATGCTGGCTCACAAATAAACTTAACGTAACGAAAATCAAGTAAGGTAATAAGTGTCCAGATGCCCTTGCTAGTAATTTGCTACATTTAAAACTCAGGTTATACTTCCATCTCGATATTTAATCGAATAATTATATAACAGATTTTGGAAGACGTAAAAAGTAAAGGTATCCCTGTAACAGGCCGTGAAGGCCCCTAGGGTTGTGAGACGTTGAGGCTCCCACAGTATCTAGACAATCGGCTCAAAGAATGATCTTATTTTAAAATTTCTATTGCGAAATCAACAAAGCTGCAAAATAATGTTCTTCGCAGTATATAAGAAAAACTGTATGATTTTTATTTATGGTGTGTGTTGCATCTAACACATATGCGCTTCATTAAAGAAGAAAAAGCAGTTGAGAAATCGCGGAATTGAGTCAGCATTGGAGAACACAAAAATATCTGCCCTCCCCGAGAATAGAATCCCATTCTTCGGTCATTCAACCCATAGCCTACTCGCTATACAGACTGAACAAAGTTATTCTCATACATAGCCGTAGTCCTACGAAGTCTGGTCAAAACTTACGGAGACTGAAAATCTCTGGTTGTAAGTACCATATAGTATATAGGGCCGCGCCATAGCTCAAGCGGTTAGTCGCTGGCTTTCCACCGCGGCGGCCCGGATTCAATTCTGGGTCTGGTCAAGTGGGATTTGTGGTGGACAAAGTGACGCTGGGCCAGGTTTCTCCGACTACTTCGGTTTCCCCTGCCAATCTTCATCCCACCAATTGCTCCACAATCAACCTCACCTATCATCTGAGGTTGGTACAGTAGGCCAGAAGTGGCCGCAGTACAAGGGACTTAGTCCCACCCCACTAGCAATAAGGTTGTCAGCCCCAAGCGCTGGCCGCCCTTCCCCCTCAAGTATATTCCAAGGATACTCCTGGTACTCATTTCTGTTAGAGGCTGAGTCGACTCCAGGGCCATAGTGCGGCTGGAAGGATTAGGTCAATTGAAAATATCCAATGACCTCATCGGGACTTGAACTCACGACCTTCTGGCTTATAGCATAGTGCCTCAGTTAAAAGAATTAAAATAAATAATCTGAGATGGGAAAGGCATATTATAAGGAGATAAAACCCAGAAATTATAAAAAGGATAATGCTTGTAAAACCGGAAAGGAAAGGGAAGAAAGGTAGACCAAGAATGAGACGGATGGATAGTGTGGAGAAGGATTTGAGGAACTTGTGTGTGGTTAGCTGGAAAACCAAGGCACAAAAACGGAATGGCTGGAGACATTTGTAGAGCAGACCAAGACTCACAAAGGGTTAATAATAATAATAATAATAATAATATGATATAGATGTGATGACGTGTAGTCTGAAATAAATTCAATCACATTTCGTAGCAAAGTATTGTACTGCTTCCATCTTAAAGGCTAAATGAAACAAGCAACAGCAAGAAAAGAGTCAAAGTCGAAGTTATGTTATGACCGATGGTCAGTCTTGGAATAAAGCACCCATCTGGGGCACCAGATTTTTATTACTGTCAGACAGTTGCGGGTGCGTTGATGTGGCGCGTCCTCTCTGACGAGAGGATGTGTCTGTCCATTACAATACTACTGGTTTCTTCAGCGCAGTCATACTCGGGTCCGTGTCCTGCGGGCCTAATGACCAAATTTTACTGTCTCAAATTCGAGACTTCCCCAACCTTGGGGTCCAGGTTCCCATATTTATATCCTCCAGTGAGAGAGTGGCCAAGTTATAACCCCCCCCCCACACACTGGGTTCCCTTTTCGTCGCCTCCTACGACTCGCAGGGCTATGGTGGAGGTATTCTAACCAGCCTCCATGCCGGGAAACAGAGCGGAGAAAAATATTACTGATGAAGATCATGGCGTGAACTGCAGACGAACCAATAGGAGCAAGCGGAAATGTGGGAGACTTTACGGAGGCTGGCAAATGAACAAGTGTCCAATATCCGGCTGTCTGGTCTTCCGGAGACATGACTGATATCAATATTTAAAAGCCCCCCAAAGACTATATGCCATGAGAGGAAAAGAAGAAATCATACCGGAAATTAACAATGGTCTTCCAGCCCATATCCGGTCACTCTACCGAGCAACGCAACTCACAACTTTTCTTTGTACAGGGTGTCTGGAAGAATGGTATCCAAAATAGAATAATTATATACAGAAAACTTTTATTATACACATTTATGTGTTACACCACTACAGAAGGAAACAATCAGAGTTTTTTCTGAGTATGTAACTTTCTCAATACATTTCAATGTGGGCCTCCTTGGTGGCACGACAAATATCCAGACGGTCCAGCATGTTTGGTGTTACCATAGCCAAAGAGTCCCTCATGCGGCTTTCAGGTGAATAAATAATCTGAGATGGGAAAGGTAGACAATGTTCTTCACATAACCCCACAAGAAAATATCCACTGGGGTTAAATCTGGCGACCTAGCCACTGGGGTTAAATCTGGCGACCTAGGAGGCCAAGCGATTGGTCCACCTCTGCCAATTCATATGCCAGCCATCTCTCTCTGTCCATGTGATTCCTAACTACAGCCCCAGTGGGCCTAGGCCTACCTCCATGAACTTCTCCGTTCACTTCGGTTTTTCTAGATCTGACACATTCGGTAGGACTCCTTGGGCGGGTGATCAGCTCGTCGCAAGGCCTCTACCTGTACACAAACTAAACATCCATGCCCTGAGTGGAATTCGAACCCACGATCCCGGTTTCCAAGCGAGCGAAGACAGTACATGCCTTAGACCGCTCGGCTACCGTGACCCGCAGTTTCCGAGATATACATTTTGTAATTTGGATACCTTTCATCCGGACACCCGATATTCCTGTATGTATTGGTTGGCAGAAGAAGACAGAAGAAAGGGCGTACTTGAAAAAATACGAAAGATAAAAACTGCAAGGATAATGGGAAGAATAGAGAAATTGAGGAAATAGGTAGAGGCAGGATACGGAACGCAGGAATGTCATTAAAAATGGAGCCCCGCTTCGCGCACGTATCCGGAGGAAGTGGGGGAGGGGTTGGGATCTTGTAATGGCACAAAGGAAAGCCGAAGGAGAATTAAAATTCGATATGAATTCCACATCGGAATCTGCCTCTTCTCTCCGTATTATTGAAGTAAAGAAAAAAATAGTGTTAAAATATATTATGTATGTAGACCTATATAATAAATAGGAGGGGATTGAATTCGGATAAAGGTTGCTACCGTTCAGTTCCCAACCATTTCTCTTCTCGTCTGATGTACAAAAACGTAAAAAATAGAATATTCTATCTCTATGTTGCGTTACAGCCTTTTGGACCATTGCTGATTTTTCAATTTTAAACAAAAACAGTCGGTATGACTCCTTGGACGGGGGATCAGTCCGTCGCAAGGCTGCTACCTACACACAGAACAACATAAACAAAAAAAGAAACGCACACAGACATCCATACCTCGGGTGGGATTAGAAACCATGTCCCCAGTGTTCGAGCGGGCGAAGACGGTTAGTACTTTACACCACGTGGCCATTGTGATCGAAAAATTAGAATATACTAAAGTATAATTTTGGCCGGTCAAGGTAGCCGAGCGGTCTAAGGCATGTACTGTCTTCGCTAGCTCGGAAACCGGGATCGTGGGTTCGAATCCCACTCAGGGCATGGATGTTTAGTTTGTGTATGTGCGTGTTTCTGTGTTTGTATACAGGTAGAGGCCTTGCGACGAGCTGATCACCCGCCCAAGGAGTCCTACCGTATGTCCAAGATCTAGAAAAACCGAACGGAGAAGTTCATGGAGGTAGGCCTAGGCCCACTGGGGCTGTAGTGCCAAGGGGGGGGGTGAAGGAGGTAATTTGACTTTACATTATTGGCACCTGTACCGAAGTTAATTAAGGTCTACTCTGATGTCACTATTCCGACTTCGGGGCGTCATGTCATAGAATTTTGGATACTTTCAGTTAATTTACATGTCATTTTGTTGCTTGATATTTGAAAGGAAATGAATACAAACCGAATTTATTCCAGCGCATGCATTCATATTTAAATCAAACTGCAGCTGTCATGACGTCCAGGAATTCTGGCCCAAAATCCAAATTTGATACCAACCTAAACCCAATCCGAGGCTTATACCATAAGCATTCAAATATTTTTATTGCTAGTGGGGTGGGACTAAGTCCCTCTTACTGCGGCCACTTCTGGCCTATTGTACCAGCCCCAGATGATAGGTGAGGGTGATTGTGGAGCAATTGGTGGAATGAAGATTGGCAAGGGAAACCGAAGTACTCGGATAAAAACCTGCCCCAGCGCCACTTTGTTCACCACAAATCCCACTTGACCAGACCCGGGATCGAACCTGGGCCGCCGCGGTGGGAAGCCAGCGAATAACCGCTTCAGCTATGGCGCCGCCAACTCATTCAGATATATCGCTCGAAGAAATTTAACCCCAGCGACTATGAGATTGGGGTGAAGAGGGGTGGGCTACTGAAAATTGTAGGAATCTGGTCCTTAAGCTGACAGAAATGATTACTGTCTTTCCTATACCAAACTTTTATCCCAGAGATGTCCCATGCCATGTGATTTAAATCGTCTTACTAAATCGATATTAATTATACCCTCCTTCTGCCTATACATAGAAAGGTTGCTCTCAGAAATGGATGATAAATCGAAGTAAAAGAGGGGATAAATTTCCTTCCTCGAGTAGGAAATATGTATTCAATTATAGCGTAAGTTCGTCTGTCCTTTTTTTTTTTTTTTTTAATTTCTTGAAGCCTAAACCTGTGTTATTCATGGAGGTATAGCAATCTTATAACCTCACGTTCGGCTCAGCTCGGCTTACTTCGGCTCTACTCGGCACGGCATGGAGAAACACCGCTTTCCTTACTCTTGCGTAACCTCGTTTCCACTATTGCGTAACTTGGCAACCGACCGTTTGTCAAGGGTCTGTCTTCGTGGTAACTCGTTCCACCTCCCGTTGCCCAGCAACGGTTATACATGTCACAATATTTACCCCCTTCTATGTTCTAGTCGGAAAATATTACATTCAATTTTATGTCTTCTCTTACATCTTTCACCTTCCATTATTACCTAGAACATCCAAAACTCAGCTCACACGAGCAGATAATTAAATAAAAAATTCTGGGAAGAAATAATCATCTACATTTCTTTAACATGACACGGACCACATAGGGAACGACTAAATTAAGGGGAATCACAGACACACTTATGATATCGCTTCGCTATCTTCGTGTATGTGCATACGTGCTAACTTATTTGTTTTCTGTGAGGTCCGTGTCATTTCAAAGGAAAAGAGGTGATCAGTTTTTCCCAGAACTTCTTGTCTCAAAACAAGGAAAGTAGGATAATTAGGGGGATACATAGGCAGACACAGACGGATACACAGACAGCAAGGTAATCCCATAAGCCTCCTTTTATTTATTTTTTCGAAGTAAGGAAAGTAGGCCCAATATGCACATCAAACTCGAGTTTCTCTTCGTGAAATTACATGATCATACGCTTCATAGTTCGCTCTCTTCAGCGCTTCTATACAGTTGTGAAATAAATGCTGTTATGAAGGATAAGATGGGCTTGACATGTAGCACGAAATGGGAAAGATATTTGAAATGAATATAAAATTATGATCGGAAAACGTCACAAAACGATACTATTTCGGAGAACTATCACACCGTGGAACTGATTTCTTCTTGAGAAGCCGCCAGTCGCTCAGCTATTCAAGAATTTGTGAACATTTTATGGAACCCGAACTTTCGTTACTGTGTACACAAGACCCCTCCACTGATCCCTATCCAGCGCCAGTTGAATCCATCCCCTACAAACCTATCCTACTTCTCCAAGATCCATTTTAATATCATCTTTCCACTTATACTTAGATCTTCCTAGTAGTCTATTTCTTTCTGGATTTCTCACTAACATTTTATGTTCATTCATAATCTCTCCATGTATGCTATATGCCCTATTTGTCTCAACCTTTTCGACTATACGGCATGGCGCGGCTTCGGGTTGAGGATGAGATGTGGCTGTAAATATATTGAATAACTAATCGCGAACAGTCGACAAGGGGTGGTCCTCCTGCTTTGGCGTTATTAGGAATTGTTACACAGGAACCGGGACCTAGGTTAATGGAGAAAGGTAATATTAAACTACCTCTCTGAAACAGAGTCCTTTAGAAGCTGATAATTCATCTGCTAATGACGAAATTCCCTGCCGCCTATGGAAACCGAAGGTCCATTGCAATGTTAGCAAAAATCCCGACACTGACTCCAATCCTAAGCCAAATGAAACCATTATAAACTCTGAAATCCTGTTCCTATAAAATCCATTTTAATATTATACTTCTGTTGAGCCCTTGCATAGAACATTTCTTCCGTAAGGTTGCCTGTACGTGGTATGACGTAACCAGGTTCGCAAAGGGGATAGAATTTATCAGTGTAAAATTTTTCTTCTAGATTCCCACCCTGAACAGTGAACCCACCCTCGTTTCTTTACCAAGTTCTTCTTTCTTTAGCATCTCTAATGACCCTGTAGTTCACCAGTTACGGATGTTGGGGGGGGGTGGTTGCGGTCTTCCGTCCAATATAGATTTAAATGCATTGGAATTTCTAATCGCGGTTAAGAAATTTTATTCAATCGCCCGACTAAATGGAGAAAGGCTGTTCCGTATTCTAATGAGCAAGAAGAGTTGAAGAAACAAATAATTTAAACGTACAGTTCGCATTTCGAAATGTTTTCAGTTCATTTCTCATTATGACGCATAGTAATGACGCGGGAATAATTCATAAAATATGCCGGCAGATAGAAGGGTTTAAGATTCAAATTTCATTGGATATATCCTCAAACAAACTGAACCCAGTCCTCATCCATACACCCTGTTTCTTCAAGATCTTTTTAATATTATCTTCCCACAAATGCTTATGACTTTCAAGCAGTACCTTCTCACAGAAGGTTCATGTTGAAATGTAGTCAGTATTTCTCTTTTTCATAAGTTTTTACATTTCAGTCTTTATTCGTAAATAACGATATTTTACTAACTAACTAACTAACTGACTTCCTGGAGCTGAGCCCTTCTTGAGAAGCCGCCAATTGTGCAGCTACTCAAGAACTTCTCAGCATTTTATGGAACCCGAAGGTTCATTACCGTGTTCACAAGAGCCTTCCACTGGTCCTTATCCTAAGCCAGATCAATCCAATCCTATGACTTTAAGATCCATTTTAATATTATTCACCCACCTACGTTTAAGTCTTCTTACTCGTTTCTATCCTTCTGGCTTTCACAAAAATATCCTATATGCATTCCGCTTCTCCCCATTCGTGCTAAATGCCATGCCCATCTCATCCTTTTTGACTTGATCATTCTAATTATACTTGGAGAAGAGTACAAGTTATGAAGCTCCTCATTATGCAGTTTTCTCCAACCTCCTGTCTCTTCATCCCTCTGCGGTCCAAATATTTTCCTCAACACCCTGTTCTCAAACACCCTCAGTCTATGTTCCTCTCTTGATGTCAGAGACCAAGTTTCACACTCATACAGAACCAGAGGCAAAAGTATAGTTTTGTATACTCTAATTTTTATGTTTGTAGACAGCAGACGAGAAGACAAAATGTTCTGGACTGAATGGTAGCAAGTTCAATCGCCTCTTAATTTCCTCCTGAATCAGGTTTCGATCTATTATCGTTGTCCCCAAATATCTGAACTGTGCCACATTTTCCAAACATCTGTTAGCCATCTTTATGTCGTGATTTTTCCCTGCATTTTGGTGACGAGGTAGCAACATATATTCAATGTAAGATTTGAGGCTTTCACGGCGGTGACTATGAAGAAAGCAGTCTTCTGGGATTTGGCACCGTGTATATGTGGTGTTAACCGACGTTTCGGAGGAATGTATCGCCTCCATCTTCAGGGTAGAAGAAAAAATATAAGAAATCTGCAAGCGAAGAGACAGTCTGTAAGCACAGTCTGCTTTTACCGGTTCTCACGGTCTCTTCGCTTGCAGATTTCTTATATTTTTTCTTCTACCCTGAAGATGGAGGCGATACATTCCTCCGAAACGTCGGTTAACACCACATATACACGGTGCCAAATCCTAGAAGACTGCTTTCTTCAACATATAGTCACTTTAGTTCTAGAAAGATATTATACAGCAAGAAATTATATCCTTTCTTCTCCCTCAAGTTAGTGGCTTCCGTGTATAATTAAAAGGAGTCAAATGAAGTAAGAGTAGCCAAGAATTCTGTTTCAGACCTTGCACTTTGTTTTAACAGCCATGGCTACGTCTCGTATATTCGCAAGACTACAAAATAAATCGCAGCGTTCTTCCGGCGTTTTCCTTTACGTCCCGCTTAATGAAATAACAGAGCGGAACGAAACATAGCTCAGATAGGTAACGACAGCTCAATCGGTATAGCGACGGGCTACGGGCAAGACGGCAGGTTTCGATTCCGGGCAGGGCCAAATTGTAAGGGGCCTAAAGCCATATCACATTTTCAGTTTTTGTGATCGATGTAGTAATAAGCAGATAAAATTATCAATTAAACTTAAAGCTATCCCTGTAACAGGCCGTGGAGGCCCATAGGCTTGTGAGACATCGAGGCTCCCACATTTTCTAGACAATCGGCTCACAGATGGCGGTAAGGTTGTAAGTCTTACGCGCCGGCCGCTCTTTACCCACAGGAAGATTCCTGGTACTGATTTCTGTTAGAGGCTGAGTCGACGCCAGGGCCATAGTGCGGCTGGAAGGATTAGGTAAATTTAAACAAAATATCCACCTCATCGGGACTCCAACCTGCGATATTCCGCTTTGTAGCATAGTGCCTCAACCAACTACAATACCGCTTGCCCCCTAAAATTATAAATTACAATTTTTAATCTAACAAAACAAACAAATTGCTTACTCAAATATCAGTTATGGAGGGTCAGTGGATTTCTGCAGTAAACTTAATTTCGACAGCATAGGAGACGGAGGAAATATTTCCAGTCGAATGTTCCAAAGAGTAACAAGTTGTGTTATTCTTCTTTGACAAAAAAAAAATCGTATTAAAATTATTATTTTTAATTCTTCACAGACGAAAATTAGATTCATCTTTGTTACATTTTATTCAAGCCCAAATTGAAACAGTAAAATAGAGGATTTAGATAAAGACTTTGTGGCTTTAAGCAACGTAATCCAGGCTCGGGAGCAATTCATTTCCATCTTCAGCTATCTCTTTCTGTCGATTTTCCTTTTCACTCTATAGATTTTCTTTCTCGGCGCGTGTTTAGAGTACCGAGTCTGCCATCTATGAACTAATATGCCGAACTGCGTAGTCCACTGGCTGTGACGTTCTCACTGCAGTGATTATGACGAGTAAAATCTTCTGGGATTTTAACACTGCTTATTATATTAGGGGGGCACGCGGTAGCGTAGTTGGTTGAGGCACTATGCTAAAAGTCGGAAGGTCGCGGGTTCGAATCCAGATGAAGTTATTGGATTTTTTTCAATTTACCTAACCCTGTCCATGATTTATGCTAACCGTCTTACAGTGCATACACTTTTTCACCTTACTCTTCTCTTTTACACTACATGTTTCAGCACTAATGTGCCATCTTCAGGTGCGTCTCTATGCACGTCTAACTACTGCATTGCATGCCCTGATGTCTTCATACTAAAATGACTAAAATATATATTCGTCATGTATAATTATAAATTTTAATTATTAAAACTTTTCAGGATTCGTCATCCTTACGTCGTATCTCAATACGCGAATCACGCCAATCCTCCTCTGTGGGAGCACTCCTCCAACATACATGTGTGTATTGTGCTCTATGTTGTGTCTTGCTCCTGTGACTGCGTGCGTTATACTAACCCTTCCAGCTGCACTATGGCCCTGGGGTGGACTCAGTCTCTAACATAAATGAGTACCAGGAATCTTCCTGGAGGGCAAAGGGCGGCCGGCGGGTATGGCTGAGCTCGCCGCCATCTGTGAGACGCTTGTCTAGAAAATGTGGGAGCCTCGACGTCTCACAACCCTATGGGCCTTCACGGCCTCTTGCAGGGATAGCTTTACTTTTCTCTCTTTATGTCTATGTAACATCCTAATTTTTCTTGCTTTCTATGCGGTCCTTATCATATCAAAGCGAAATAGGCTACTAGTTCTTCCCAGAACTTCCTGTTATTTATACTTTTCCTTCTTCTTTTCCTCCTCCTCCAAGATCTTTTTGCTCCATAAGGGTTCTCCGTGCCAGGTTCCCATCTCTTCGTAATTTTTTACATCTTTCTCATAAAGGCAGTCCCGTTACATCCTCTTCAGTTTCATTGTGGTCTGCCCCATTTCCGACGCCTTACTGGGCGCCATTCCAACGCCTGGCGCCGTAATAGGCGATCTTCAGTGCGACGAACAAGTTACGCAATATTGGTCAAGTTTCATCTAGTCATTTATTGTTTAATATTCGTTGACCTCGTCTTTAATTAAAATTATTCCAGAATTTATCCTAAAAGGTTTACCTGATGTTTCTCTTCGAAATGTTCATCCTTGGCTTTAAAACCCTTTGTTGAACCTAGGACGTTTTTTTAGATTATTAATCTATTCACAGAGGATAGGAATCCTTTGACGGTAGATCAGCCCGTCGCAAGGCCGCTACCTGCACAGAGGACAACACAAACACAGACACAGATATTTCTGCCTTGAGTGGGATTCGAACCCACGATCCCAGTGTCTGAGCGGACGAAGAGAGTTCATGCCTCAAACCGCGCGGCCACCGTGATCGGCGATAACTTTATCTAGTATGGCGGAATTCTAGATACAACGGAATCCTGACACGGACTATCATCTAGGTCGGACAGCATCTAGCAATGTCGGGGTCTGGGCAAACAGCGGATTAGGCAAGTTATTGTCAGGTCAGGCCGGATTATAGAGACACGCGGCAGACGGTAGACAGTGAACTTATGCACTTACATGTGTATGTCTCTTCTCTTGTGCCTCTCTGTCTCTGAACTCGTTTCAGTTGTATTTACTTACACGTGACTCCGCTTCGCGTTATCAGAATCCATCCCTGTAACAGGCCGTTGAGACCCACAGGGTTGTGAGTCGTCGAGGCTCCCACATTTTCTAGACAATCAGCTCACAGATGGCGGTGAGGTTCTCAGCCTTACGCGCCGGTCGCCTTTTAACCCGCATGAAGATTCCTGGTATTCATTTCTGTTGGCGGCTGAGTCGACCCCGGGGCCATAGTGAGGCTGGAAGTATTACGTTAATTGAAAAATCCAAAGACCTCATCGGGAATCGAACCCGCGACTTTCCGGCTTGTAGCATAGTGCAACCAACTACGCTGCCACAGTCATAAAACATGTGAAATTGAAGAAACACAAAATTCGAGCTTCAAGAAGCCCTGCTAGATGATCACGTGTCACGAAAGTGATGACAGCTGATAATAATGAAATTATTCTTGACAGATCTACTCGTTCCTAAAATTATTGTTACCTATAATCAAGGAGTTCAGTGCTCTATCGGCGCGCTTGTTACAAAAATATCACATAGAATTATTACTACTTCAATGTATAAAGGTTTTCCTATTTATTTATTTATGGTGTATATATTGTGACGTGTATACCCATTGCTGGGCAACGTGTCAGTAAACACATTCCAGAAACACACGGCCACGCAACAGTAGGACGCCTATTGCTAGGCAACGGAGCTGTAATTACGATCTTTAACACTGGAACACAGTGTTTCCGTGGGGTCCGCCCGGAGGCTATATAACGAGGATCTCATGCAGCTAGAATTAGAATTGGGTCGAGTTCTGGAGATGGCAGTGGAAGATGATTGAGAAGAAATGGTAAGAAAGGAATTAGGCTGTGCAAAAGAGACGCCATGTGTGATTTGAAGTTACAGTAAGACTATTACAAATCCGTTGCCATGATACGACTAGTGAAGACTGAGAGCCCTAGTGCGCGTGTAACGATGAACTGCAAAGTGTGTAGATCAGAGGTAGCGCTGTATTGCCTGTAGTCCACAATTACGTGCAATAAGGTGCAATAAATCCGATCATGCAATCCTGAAACCTTCTTAAAAGTCACGCACACCCCCTACACGTTTATTTTTTACTGTCTGTCTGACGACGTTTGCAGTATTTCACAGCAAATGACATCGAATAATAGGGCCATGATTAAATAATGAATGAAGTGGTCGTGACCAATTCTCAAGCAGTATCCCGGTACTTTGCTTGGAAGATCTGAGGAAAACGACAAAGGAAAACAACCTCAATCAGGATAGCCATTCTCTTGGTTAAGATATGAACCCCGTACCTCCCGAAACAGAAGCAGGTGTCCCAGGATCTCGATGGTAACGTGGCGTCCCTAGTTATTGTACCTGGCTGTACATTCAGACAGTCTTCATGTAATGCGAACTTTGCTGCTTCATCCTTTAAAATACTGAACCCGCAAACTGCAGCTCATTCCATTTTGTGCGGTTATGTTGGTAGCATTGGTACAAGCAGTAAAGTTGTATGTGGCCAGGATATAAATCGTAAAGGTTTCAAGATTATGTGGACGATAGAGGGAGATGAAAAATTAGGGTGGTTTGTGAAAGGGTGGTCTAGGAGATTGGAGGGCAGAAAATCTGTGAAAGCTGGTTCACGTGGTTAGAATTGGGCGGAGGTTTGTGTGCGTGATTTCCCCGCGAGATTTACTATCGTCCTCTCTCTCTCTCTCTCTCTCTACATGTACCGTCCTCCTTCATGTACTCCCTTCTGAAATAGAGAGAACAGCCTCAGTTATGTGCGGGTGGGAAACTTGGTCTCTCGCAGTGAGGGACGATTAGAGACTGAAGGTGTTTGAATAGAGTATTTTGACGCAAGAACGATGAAATAAGGTACTGGAGAAAAATTCACGACGAGGAGCTTCATAACCTATATTTCTCGCCAGATATTGTTAGAATTGTAAAGTAAATGAGTAGGTGGAATGGGTATTTAGCAGGAATGTGAGAGGAGTGTAAAAAAAACTCCGTGACTTGAGTCCGCAAATGAACCATACCGACCGAGCGACTGCCGCTTTTCGGCGAAGTTTAGTGCCAACTTTTGCGGATAGAGGGTGTCGCGTGGTCAGCGTAGCGAATCCCCACGGCCGTTAATTTCGGTCTTCTAGACCGGAGCCGCTATTTCCTTGAAATAGCTCCTCAATTATCATCAGGAGACTGAGTCGACCCCGTTCCAGACCCACTACTTCTCAGGAAAAAATCTGGTAGCGCCGGGAATCGAACCCTGACCACTAGACCACAGAGGCGATCGAGAGGAGTGTATAGAGGATTTAATTAGAAGAATATGAAGGAGAGACACCACTAGGAAGATGCAGACGTAATAGGAAGGATAATATCAATATGTCACCCACTCATGGAACTGAGACCTTAAGGAAAGAGACCCCCTGAGAAGATCTAGACATAAGTCCGTGGATAATATTAAATGGATCTTAGAAAAATAGGATGGGATAGTATGGAGTGGATTGATCTGACTCAGGATAGTGACCAGTTGAAGGCTGTTGTGAACACAAGAAACAGTAATCTTCATGGTGACAGATGTTATAAATTCAGATTTCACATATGAACTTCGTTTTACTGTTGACTGTACATTTTACAAATTGCGCCTAGATGTATTATGCATTTCTTAACCTTTTCTTTTTTTTTTTTGTTTGTCTGTGTATTGAGCGAACGCTCACGGAGAACACTGAATAATGGAGAACTGGTGTCACGGGATTTCTGTGTGTGTGGTAATAAAACCGCGACGTTCATTTTACAGGTCTCATTCAGAACGCCACGAGTTTTACGATGTAACTTGCTGCACAGTGAAGTAAATCTTTCTTCACTGTATCACTTCTTCAGTACAGAACTGACATCTTATTCAATTGCAATGTCGTTAAAGTACAAAGAGGAAAACATGTTTTATATTTAAGATTTGAGGCTTTCACGGCGGTGACTATGAAGAAAGCAGTCTTCTGCTATTTGGCACCGTGTATATGTGGTGTTAACCGACGTTTCGGAGGAACGTATCGCCTCCATCTTCAGGGTAGAAGAAAAAATATAAGAAATCTGCAAAGCAGACACAGTCTGCTTTTACCGGTTCTCACGGTCTCTTCGCTTTGCAGATTTCTTATATTTTTTCTTCTACCCTGAAGATGGAGGCGATACGTTCCTCCGAAACGTCGGTTAACACCACATATACGCGGTGCCAAATCCCAGAAGACTGCTTTCTTCATGTTTTATATTTGCTTACTAATGATAAACGGAATTCTGTACGAAATCACAAGAATGTAATTTTGCTGCATGATATGAGTTTCAGTCAAGAAAGTATATTGTATATATTCTTGACAATTGTTTCAGTTCATCATGCATTTGTGTCCCACATACAAAGGTGATATTTCGGGGCCTTTCAAGGAAGGAGAAAGCAAAAAAAAAAACAAAACTTCTAGTGACTGGTCATATTCGTATCTTCTTTCAATGTTGAACTGTCTCGACACCGGAATGCAGGGTAAAATCATGACATAAAGATAGGAAACAGGTGCTTTGAAAATGTGGCACAGTTCAGATATTTGGAACAACAGTATCAAATCGAAACCTGATTCAGGAGGAAATTAAGAGGAGACTGAACTCGGGTAATGCTTGTTACCATTCTGTCTTCTCGTCTGCTGTCTAAAAACACAAAAATTATAATATACAAAACTATAATTTTGCCCATGGTTCTGTATGGGCATGAAACTTAGTGTCTGACAATATTATATTTAAGCATCCTGTTGCGCTCTATACGATATATGACATAAACACCGTGCAGTGTAACAGCTACGTAAGTGCATACACCTGATGATGGCCGTTTGCGGCCGAAACATGTAGTGTAGAAGAGGGCAAGACAAAAGAACTACAATAAACTGTTGCACTTGGGACGGTGTTTTTGTCATATGTTAGTGTCTGACATTAAGGGAGGAACATAGACTGAGGGTGTTTGAGAACAAGAGAACAGGAGAATATTTGGACCGAAGAGGGGTGAAGTGACAGGAGTTTGAAGAAAACTGCATAATGAGGAGCTCCATAACTTGTACTCTTCTCCATATAAAATTAGAATGATCAAGTCAAAAAGCATGAGATGGGCATGGCATGTAGCACGATTGGGGAGAAGCGTAATGCATATAGAATTTTTTGTGAAAGCCAGAAGGATATAAACGAGTAAGACTTAAACGTAGTTGGGTGGATAATATTAAAATGGATCTTAAAGAGATAGGACTGGATTGTATGGATTGGATTGATCTGGCTTAGGATAAGGATCAGTGGAGAGCTCTTGTGAACACGGTAATAAGCCTTCGGGTTCCATAAAATGCTGGGAAGTTCTTGAGTAGCTGCACAATTGGCGGCTTCTCAAGAAGGGCTCAGCTCCATGAGTGAATTAGTGAATGCATGGAGCCATACCTTCACGCATACGTCTTAATGGTGAGGTGCTTAATTAATTGCAAGGATAAGTTAATGTTGGTTCCTTTTCAGTTGGAAGTTGATGGTCAGATGGAATATTGTGCTGCCTATCTGGCAGGGTGAGAGCTGCCCCTTGCTTCTGCACTGTCACATCTCCCTCCACAGATGTCAGCCCATTTTGTTTGGAACTGTCAGGGAATAGCGAACCTGGAGCCTGAGGGCGAGCAATTGACTGCAGTTGTCACGAGTGATGAGCGTGGATCAGTTGTGGGACACGGTTTGGTTATTGTGGAACAAATCATTATTCTATCAGACGAAATGATTTCAACTTCATGAATTTCAAGATAGGACATGAACGTTTAGAGTAATCAAATTTGAAATCCGTTCAAAATTCTAATTAACACCCTGAATAAAGAGGTTTCCTCTAAAACTTGTCACGATTTTGGTGACTATAGACGGGGTTTCGGTTGGTAATCAGGTTTATTGGAAACTTACAACTCATAGCTACAAGTAAGGATTATGCTCTCATTGTTCAACACAGATCACCATAGGACAGAGTCTTCTCAATCTGTTACAGTCTTCACTAGCCGTCTCTTGGTAGCGGCTTCCAACAACGAACGTTCCGCTTCCTCTTGTGTTCCCTGACTGTATCTGTCTTCAGCTATCTTCTTCTCACAGCAACAGCTCACAACAACTTAACCACAGCGGTTATCTAATTAACTGCATCTTTTCGTGCTTCCCCCCACGAACCTCACAGAAAACACCTTTCCTCTGTTGCTGTTTACAGGCCGCTGCCTAGTAACGACCGTTGTATAGTTGCTGATTTCGCGATTGTTGCCCAGCAAGGGTCTAGGAGTCAAATATGTTAAATATAAGCCTATCATCATCATTGGCGAAGCAGCCCTCTTTGAGGCATAGCATTCCCTAGAAAATTCCACCAGATTGAACCGCTTTCCACTTCTTGGGATTTCGCAACAATATATATATTTTTTTTCCGCAGAGCAAGGTCGCC
Source organism: Cryptotermes secundus (assembly GCF_002891405.2). Classification (NCBI taxonomy): domain Eukaryota; kingdom Metazoa; phylum Arthropoda; class Insecta; order Blattodea; family Kalotermitidae; genus Cryptotermes; species Cryptotermes secundus. The sequence goes on along the minus strand of NW_019724601.1, from coordinate 2,291,416 downwards.
AGTCTTGCGCCCAATTCCCTACCTGGGGAGCAAGGTCCCTGTATTTGTGTCCCATCAGTGACAGGGTCGTCCCGTTATACTCCCAGACACCGGATTCTCTTTTCTAGGACTAGTAGGGCTACGGTGGAGGCAATCCAACACGCCTCCACGCGGGGAGAATAAAGACCTATACGTTACTGAATTACGTTCAAAGAAGGTATATCATGTAGGTCTAGAAATAACTTCGAGAAAAGTGATTTGTGACATTAATTTCTTTAAGAATAGAATTTGTACAAAATTTTAGTAGGAAATCCTTTTAAACTTTGCTTTAGAATGTGTCACTTCGAAGGCCCAAGACACCCAGGAGGGAGTGAAGCTGACTGAAGCCCACCACGACGGCTTCCGGCTTGTGCTGATGATGTTAGTTTATTAGGGGGAAACATTAATAAAAAAAAAGTGGGTCTGGAACGGGGTACACTCAGCCTCTTGATGATAATTGAGGAGCTATTTCAAGGAAATAGTGGCTCCGGTCTAGAAAACCGAAATTAACAGCCGTGGGGATTCACTTCGCTGACCACGCGACACCCCCTATCCGCTAAAGTTGACACTAACTTCGCCGACAAGCGGCGGTCGCTCGGTCGGTATAGTTCGCTTGCGGACTAAAAGCCACAGAGTTTTTTTTTTTGTATGGACTTGCTTTATCTGACTCAGGATAGGGACCAGTAGAGGACTCTTGTTAAAATGGTAATGCCCTTTCGGGTTCCATAAAATGTTAGGAAGTTCTTGAGTAGCTGCGTGACTGGGGGCTTCTGAAGAAGGGCTCAGCTCCATGAAGACGGTTACTGCATTTCTATCCACATCGTTATGTGAAGATAGTTTTGAGGCCCCCTGCTGCGTAATGGGTTGTCTATTTGTCAGGCGTTCTGTTAGCAAGTTTTTGCCTCAATAAGTGTCACGAAGCAAGCAAGAACCCCCAGCGCCCCAAGAGAGCACTGTATTTGCTTTGCTTCACTCTGACTGATGGCGTGCTTAAGAATCCGGGCTGCCCTGTCCTACAGGTTGATTCACAAGTAGCTTCCAGTCTGCCTTCTTTTGTTGTCGCTGCTTACATTTTATTTTGTTCAATTTCTTTTTCTTTCTTAATATTCTCCCCATTCTTCCATTTTATCATTTCTTAGAATTTATCTGTTCTATCTTTCATTTCTTCGCTGTCTTCTTTCATTCTTCTTTTAAACACCTTTGTCTCTCCTTACTCACATATTACCTATTTTCTTTTAAATCTTCTACCACTTCTTCCATTTTGTATTTCCTTCCGTGTTCTCTTTCTCTGTTTTCTCTCTTTCTAGTGCTTATTTCGGTCGTCATATTTCATTTCCGAACTCTCCTTCAGCGCTTCTACCTCCATGTCTCTTGTTTCGTTCTTCAATTTCGCATGTATTTCTTTTCGTATGCTGCATTTTCAATCCATCAGTGTTGCCTCATTTTCATCGATTTCTTTCTTTCTTTCTTCTCTTCCGCCCAGTACTTCATGCTTTATTTCCCGTCCACCCCCCACCATTCATCTCTTTCTTCCTTTCATCAATCTTTATTTTCCTTCCTCCATTCTCTCTTTACATCTTATTTTCAATCCTGCCTTCCTCCCCTCACACACTTCATTTATTCGTTTTTTTACATTCTTTTTTCATTTTCTTTTTTCCTTATACCTTCTTTTTTAATCTTCCTGTAATTCATTTTTAATTTCAATTTAGATCCAAAAACATTTACGGATAATGAAGTTTTTCTTTATCACATTCTCCATACATCTAAATTCCGAATGAGTAACATGACGATTTTGTCCAGAAAGCGGCCGGAGCGTGAAACTGACCACTATCATCTATCTAGTGTCGAGATTAAGACCTTGTAAAATTTTATATTCGCGCCCACATATGTTTCCCCTTGGTACTACAGCCCCAGTGGGCCCTAGGTCTACCTCCATGAACTTCTCCGTTCACTTCGGTTTTTCTAGATCTTACACATTCGGTAGGACTCCCTAGGCCAGTGATCAGCTCGTCGCAAGGCCCGCCCACATATGTGGTGTTGCTTAATTAAGCACAGGGGCAACTTTGACGATTGTGGGCCATTCGGCTGGTCTGGACGATGAGGAAAGAAACATGCATTCCCCTGCCCGAAATCGAACCATTATCCTCGGCTGCGAAGCCCGTTACCTGTCGCTCTATCGACTGGGCTCGGTGAGGCAGTATTCGGTTGAGGCTACTGAAAGTGTAGGTAATCAGACAAGTCATAAATCTATACTTCCATTATCTGTTGCATCTGTTTCCGTCTGCACCCTTTTACAGACATACCGCTGGAATGATGTTCCCTCCAGGCCCGCAAACTTTGCAGACATAAACACATATTCCCATTCGCTATTCTAATGGCGGCCTTCCTCTCCCCGTTGCCTTGAAGCTATATTTCCCTGCATTGCTAATGATCCCACTTTGGTTCCGTACAAGTGGTTCGTGTATAGAAGGAATTATGCAGCAACGCTGTCGGCCTATAGGATAGGATGACGATATTTCAGTATTTACTACGCTTTGAATATGGTTTTAACCCTTCGAAAACTGGAATGAATGAGAGAGGATTTTGAAGAGCGGGTAATGATGGTAACTACCATTTTATGGCACGGAAACATAATAATTCTGGGTCTGAAATTACCCACGTAGTGCTAGGTAGTCCTTCTGGTAAAGATCAATGGAAAGGACACGTGCTGTGTTCCCCCTTCGTTAAGAAACCAATACTGGCACAGATACTCAAGAAATGTGTTGAGCAGTTTAGCGATTCACAGAATTACTGGGGTTTTGGACTTTTTCCATCGTCCGGAATTTTAGGTAATAGAGGACACGACGTTTCGGAAAGTGCATCTTTTTCCGTCTTCATGTGAGAAAGGAAGACATTTACTCAGCTGGGCATCTTAGAAATAGCTAATCTCAATCACTGGACAACTCCTGTCAGATTTACCCAACTATTTCAACATATAGGACAAGGCTAGTTCAGTGGGTAATAAGAAGAAACCATAAAATAAAAATTGTGGTAGAGCACGCACATGAGTGGAACTAGGATAGAAAAGGAGGTAGAAATTTATGCTAGAAATCTAGCTGACAGAAACCGAGTGCATGAGTACCAATGCGAAGAAATGGGGAAGAAATTGTGAAGACATGTAATATCTACCACTAGTGCCATCTGTGCCAATCTACGAGTTTAGCGATTGTTAGGTTTTCATAAAACACGAATCCAGTCCACACCACCATCTACTGTCACTTGAGCCCTTTGAGTGCCAAGCTCCGACACAGAACTCCCTGCTAGAAATATCAAGGTTGTCTTGGGGTAGATGCATTGGCATAACATTACCTCAGATGAGAATCAAACGAGAGCAAGTACAGAACATTTGAAAGACTATTCTTTTACCTAGATATCATATCACATTTGATGCCATCTATTGAGAGAAATACTATATTAATTATTAACAACCAGCCGATCTCTTCTGTTCTGTCGAATTTTATGCGACGTATCTCAAACCTATCTAGTCAATATATGACACGCAAATGGTTGATATCCATTTTAGTAATATTCCACTAAAGTAAAAAAAGTAAAGGTATCCCTGTAACAGGCCGTGGATGCCCCTAAGGTTGTGAGATGTTGAGGTTCCCACATTTTCTAGACAATCGGCTCATAGATGGCGATAAGGTTTCTCAGCCTTACGCGCCGGCCGCCCTTTACCCCCCAGGAAGATTCCTGGTACTCATTTTTGTTAGAGGCTGAGTCGACCCCAGGGTCATAGTGGAAGAATTAGGTGAACTGAAAAAAATCCAGTGACTTCATCGGGATTCGTTCACACGACCTTCCGGCTTGTAGCATAGTGCCTCAATCAACTACGCTAGTGCGTGCCATAAAAATATCACATACATTAAAAAGTAAGTTTTAATGCTTGTATTTATTTGATCTATTTCTATGGTAACACACGATTCTCACCGTTGAAAAGCCACGAGAGGTGGGGTTCGTTCGTAGAAGGATTGAGGAAAAGTTCTTCTTCTTCTTTTTTTTCTGATCTCCTCAAAGATCATATCACTTCAGTCTATAGCCTTTTAAAATCTCTTCTTTTCCTTCATGCTCGTGGTTTCGTCTTATCTTTAAACAATCTCTTTGCTTAGTGAAGCAACTTCAAAATCCCATCAGGCCACAACAGTTGCCGTACTTACTAACTTTATCATAAAGAGAGAGTTTTGTTGTCCTGGCTATAAATGCTGTACAACTTGTATTAAAAGAGTTACCAGACCAAAACTGTTTCATTAATTCGAATAGAAAAAAATAGTTTAATATTTAACTTTCTCTTTGCCTCGCGTTTCTGAACTTCCAGGGTCCTTATATATTATCTAAAGAACAAAGGCAATAATTACTATAAGGATCGCAGCCACCCACACCCCCAACCCACCCCCTGCATCTAGGAATTATTAAATATAAAGCTGTAGCATTAGAATGTGAGTTGACCACAGCAGTCACAAAGGAAATTAAAATTAAGCTTTGAGTGATGGTGAAGCCAGACCCCTCTTTTTCCCTTAGTTATACCATGATTACGAAACGGATTGTGACAGCAGCAATTTCAGCTCGTGTTAGGGAGGTCTTCGGTTCGAATCTCTACAAAGCATCGTTTCTGAGCTATTCGTCTTCCTCAGTCTTTCCAAACAAATGCAGGATAGAACCTCGATCCAATTCATCATTTTTTCTACTGTGCCATTCGATGCAATTAGCCTCGCTACTGGCAGCATCGTAAAGTTTCCACTAGAAGAAACATCACTGAAAGAAAGTGGTTTCTCAAAAACATTTATTATTTATTATTCAAGTGAGTTACATATATGATCTTGAACTAGAATTTAAATATTTCTTAACTGGTATATTTTCGTGATCTGACTGCAGTGCACGCATAATAGGGCAATAGGCTACAGAAGGCCGGATTGGCATTGCCTAGGCTTTTTTTTTTTGTATTTACAATATTTTTTCTACAATAAACCCACGGCCGTTAATTTCGATATTCTAGACCGGAGCCGCTATTTCCATTCAAGTAGCTCCTCAGTTATCCTCACGACGCTGAGTGGACCCCGTTCCAGACCCACTACCCCAAAAAATCTGGTAGCCCGGGAATCGAACCCACGACCTCTAGGTCTGTAGCCAGGAATTCTGACCACTAGACCACAGAGGCTGTACTGCTATGTAAACATAAAATTCAAAATTATTAATGTTTTTCCTGATCATTATGAATTATAAGGGTATTTGAAGAGCTTAAAATTGTTTTCGTTTCGGGGGTTGGGAGAACGCGTACTCGCAGAGGGGGAAGTAAACAGTGGAGAGTGACGGGAAGCCCCTGACTAATCCTCTTACTTGCAGAGTAACAAAAGACGCTCCGGAGGAAGCTCATTAAAAATAGATTAATTATACTGTGTGCTCTGCTTTCACCGTGTCTCGTCGCCTCCTTCTCCGTCACTTGTTGTGGCATTCCGAACATCCCCGTTTTGTGTTTCTTAACGTTTCTCCTCTGTGTCACATTTCATTCATCTGTCGTTAACAGCCGTGGTTTTCAAGTTTATTTTAATGGTTATCTTACCCTCAGCTTAGGAAATATTTCATTGCGGGACACGCGATAGCATAGTTGGTTGAGATACTATGCTACAAGCCGGAAGGTCGCGGGTTCAATTGCTGATGAGGTAATTACATTTTTCATTTGATTAATCCTTCCAACCGCACTATGGCTCTTGGGTTGACTCAACCTCTAACAGAAAAGAGTACCAGGAATCTTCCGGGGGGATAAAGGGCGGCAGGAGCGTAAGGCTGACACTCTCACCGTCATCTGTGAGCCGATTGTCTAGAAAATATGAGAACCTCGATGTCTCACAAGACTATGGGCCTCCACAGCATGTTACAGGGATAGCTTTACTTTACTTTCTTTAACCCCTTCTTTACTTAATGTGGGTGGATGAGTTGGTGGATACAAAAGTAAAGCTATCCCTGTAACAGACCGCGGAGGTCCGTAGGGTTGTGAGACGTCGAAGCTCCAACAATTTCTAGACAATCGGCTCACAGATTTAACTTTATATATTTTTGTTATTATGAACAATTCTGCCCCCTAAGTTCGCGCCCCAGAGTCTGTAAATCAGTAATATAGCTTGGTTTCCTCAGTCTCTTCCTCTTATTCCTGCCTATTTACTTATTTACCCCTTATCAACCTGTTGATTAGCGTCGCAGTGACGTTGTAGAATTGTGTTCGGAAGAGCCTCTATCGAATTTCTGTATAAGGTCCTGCTATTTTGAGATAGATGATTTTCCTCAGGCCTTCCAGACAAGATTTTACCTCCATTAGACTGCGATAGCGGGGTAATACGGTTCATACTTTATGCCACACGGCCACTGTGATCTCCTTGGTATAAGAATATGAAACTTGCAAAATAAAATTCAGATACCAGAATATCACAGGCACACTCTACACGTATAGACAGTAAAACCAACTATTACTTTCTCGTTGTGATTTATATCGTGAAAGTCGATATTTGGTCACTGGGTTGAGCAGATCCACTCTCTCTCTCTGTCCATATATCGTCCTCTGTGGAACCTCCGCACTTCATTCGGTCCTCTGTGTAAAAAATGGTAAAGCTACAGGAGGAAATAGCTTTGTGACCCGAGCTTTGTAATGGCCACCGTCACAGCTTGCTCGATCGCTTCTCGTGCTTCTTATAGGCTGGAACACACACCTGCCCTGTATCATTAGAGATTCTCACAACCGTGATTGGGAACATTACAGGCAGGTCGACGTTTCGGGGTAACATATCGTCTCCATCTTGATGATCCAAGAGTAATATACCAACAGAAGCAGGCGAAAGACTTAGCTGGTTACCCATATATGATTAAAATTGAAAAAATCGCTTAATTGGGGTGGAGTCCAACTGGGTCCACTCGACACGGCGGCTACTGATTGGCCTATTGTAGCCTGCCCCGGGTGATTATGATGATGGAGAATTTGGTGGATTGAAGATTGGCAGGGGAAACCGAAGTACTCGGAGAAAATCCTCCCCAGCGCTGTTTTGTCCACCATAAATCCCATTTGACCAGTCCTCGGGTTCGAACCCGGGCTCCGCGGTGGGAAGCCAGCGAGTAACCCCTTGAGCTATGGCGCGGCGACCCATGTACGATACATTCTAATCACATGCAATAAACTCCGTGATTTTAGTGCGCAAGCGAACGATACCAACCGAGCGACCGCAGCTTGTCGGCGAAGTTTAGTGCCAACTTTTGAGGAAAGAGGGTGTCACATGCAATAACAATCTCAAATTTCTCCTTTTAATAACCGCTAACAGAAAAAGCTGACTTTAGCGTAGTTCCCTTATTATGAAAAATGCAAGAAGTTCTGGGAAGAACTAATTATATACTTTCCGTTTATACGACATGGACAGCAAAGAACACGGAAATATTAAGGGGGGAATATGCAGACACATAGACATCAAGATCATCTCATAAGCATAACCGACAATAAGGAAAATGCACAGACAGACAGTAAGATGATTTCATAAGCTTTGTTTAATTTGTTAAAAACAAGTAAAGTAGGATAAAAATGAGGTTTATGATATCACCTTGCTGTCCATGTGTCATCTGTAATATCTGAAAGCCGAAATATTAGATCCAGAAGAGAAGACCGTTGCTAGACAACGGTTTGATAAACACGTCCTGGAAGCAACGGATGCACACACAACACAACTTTCGGATGCTGTGTTTTCTATGCTGTCCGTTTCGTATCAAACATTCAATATGCAGTGAAGAATGTATAGGGGAAATGACCAGACCCTTCCTCTAGTCAAAGCGGAGGCCCCATTTCAAAACAAGTAAAAGTATTGGAAAGAATAAAATGTGGCCATGCGTCCCAGTGGATCCCGGAACCAAGACTGACTGTGCTAGAAAGAAACAGAGAAATATTNAAGTCTCTTAGTTTTTTTTTTGTCCGGTTCTCCAAACCCTTTTCTGTCTTATTCATACATAAAACAGTCGCTACTGTACACTAAAATACGAAAATACAGCTGCAATTATTTCACCCAAAATCACACCAGAACCGATGTGTCATACAGCTTAAATTACAAGCCATATCGCTCCTTTCTGAACAAATTATTCATACTTACTTCCGCCTGAATCCATTTATTCAACTGGGCAGTTTGCACGCGAAAGAGTTAGAACCCTCACGGCATGGCGTGTTTGGTATTCACATCCCGAGAAGTATCAAGGAAACGGCAAGAACGAATGTCTCTCTTCTCCCATTACCGTTCATTACGGTCACAAATTAAAACCTCAGAGCTGATAAGAGTATAGAGTCTTTGTAATTCGTATTAATTCCCTTTAAAATTTCCCTTGATTTGCTTAAAAATTAAAGAGATGTTGGCCGGTCACGGTAGCCGTGCGTTCTAAGGCATGAACTGTCTTCTCTTGCTCGGACGCTGGGATCATGGATTCGAATCCCACTTAAGGCAGGGATGTTTGGTGTGTGTATGTGTTTATTCTGTGTTTATGTTGTCCTGCGTGTAGGTAGCGGCCTTATGACGGGCTGGTCACCCGTACAAGGAGTCCTACCATCTGTGAAAAATGGTTACGGAACTGAATAAGAGGCCAGGGCCCTGAATTGGCTGGAAGAGCCGTTGATAAAAAAAACTAAGAGGGGATGGAGCTAGGCCGATGGGCTACTCCCACTTTACGGTACATATTTTACTACTATTTTAGTGAAAAAGCATTTTCATATTTGGCAACATGCCGAAGAATAAGCATGGAAAGGAGCAAGAAACCAATAAGTATCCCGAAGAAGATGACAGTATTTTCCTCCGAAAATAGGTACCTTTTAGCAGAATATATGTGAACGGAGAGAGACCCAAATGAGGGCTCTAGCGCCAATGAAAAAAGGAAAAAAAAAGCAGAATACATGGCATTATACTAGCGCCGGTATTGTTTAATCGGTACAGCGACGGGTCACGGGTTGGATAACTGGATTTCGATTCCCGGAAATGGCTAAGGATTTTCTACGCGGTCCGTGCCGATGTAAGTAGGACGGATTGTTAGTGAAAGTGAGTTAGAGGACTGATGGAGTTTAGTTGTTGTGAGCTGTTGCTGTTAAAAACTGGTAGCTGATGCCGGGGACCATTCGGGAACCAAGAGGAAGGGAAACGTCCGCAGTTTTAAAGCCGTTACCGAGCAATGGCTAGGGAAAATTGAGAAGACTTTAGGCGTGCTGTGGTTACAGTTACGTTTTGAGTGTGTAAGTCTGTGAGACTGTCATTGTTATTTGTACTTACGTTCTGGTAAGTGTTCAATAAATCCGATTAGGAATCCAAACCCCGTGTCTAGTCACTGTGACACGTGACATTACTTTATTCAGTTGCTTTGTATTTAACTACGCTATTATAAACTCGCACTATTCAGCGTCGAATGATAGGATAATATTAAATATGACTTTGTAATGATTTCGAAGGAAACTATCATGGCCTAATTCGAGATTCTATCCCTGTATTTGTCTGGAGGAACTGAGGAAAAATCGCGTAAAACCTCAGCCAGGATAGCAGGTCTATAGGCCAACATTATAACTCTGGACCTCAATAAAACGAAAGGGAGGTTCTAACGAGTTGGCCTCCATGTTGGTTCCAGCCTCATATACAATTGCCCTTTCCCAAGGTTCATAAAACAGAAGCACTGTCTCCATGTATTCGTTTATTTATCGTGGTTTAAGTATCTTACAATATACAGCATAGATTGGTAAGTTTGGTGAGTAATGAATTGGTAATAATATGTAAGGAAGCGGTTGTGGCCTAGTTTAGTGACTATCCCGGTATTTACCTGGATAAACTGAGATTAACAACGGAGAACTTCATTGAAAATATCCGATACCCCGACCGAGATTCGAACCCAGTACCTCGCTAATACAGGTCTATAGCATTACCGCAACACCATCCTGCTCGGCTGTGTCGTCTCCATATAATTTCGAGGATAAAAATGAGCTGAAATGTACCTCCACTCCGCAATACGTCTTCATGGCGTCATGCTTAATTAAGCACACAAATTTGTCTTTTACATTTTCTTTTTTTTTTCCATTGGCGCTACAGCCCTCATTTGGGCCTAGACCTACCTCCATGAAACTCTCCGCTTCGGTTTTACTAGATCTAAGACATACGGTAGGACTCCTTGGGCGGGTGATCAGCTCGTCGCAAGGCCTCTACCTGTACACAAACACAGAAAAACGCACACAAACATCCATGCCGTGAGTGGGATTCGAACCCACGATCCCGACTTCCGAGCGAGCGAAGACAGTACATGCGTCTTTTACCTTACCCTACTTTATACCTAATTTATTTCGAATTTGATTAGGCAGTGTCAGCCGACAATCTACTCGTTTTCCTCGGGGTTAAGCGATTAGTTCATCAGAGCGACCACACATCTCTATATACACCCTCAGAAGTCAAGAATACGTGAATATATACCACCACTGCCCCGCGCCCCATCATGGCATGATGTTTAATTAAAATACAGTTGTCACTTTACCTGTTAACTTAATTAATCTCCCACGATGATGAATTTGAATACGAGTTTGATTAGGCAGTATAGGCGGATAATCAGGCATAAAACAGGGTAGGCCCAGTAATAGGTGCTTTCATTTAAAACTACCCTTTGGTATTGTTATCAAGAATGAAGAGATAAAGGGATAAAAAGAAAATATGCAGTAAAAGAAGAGAAACGAACATTAAAACGAGGAGATAACGCAGAATAATGTCATGGTATGTAGAGTAGAAAAGAGGCAAAGGAAGATTCCGAGAGAGACATTTCAAGTACGGACTGTCTGCAGTTTTGTGCAGTTTAAACTTGTTTTAACGTGTTCCACAACCTGAAGACTATTCCTATTCTGCATAACAGTTCCTTAAAGTTCTCTTCGTCAGTTCCTTGCACCAAGTACAGACTCCGAGTGCTTGAGGGCAGCGTTTTGAACAGAGTCCGCAAGCGAACTATACCGACCGAGCGACCGCCGCTTGTCGGCGAAGTTAGTGCCAACTGTTGCTGATAGAGGGTGTCACGTGGTCAGCGTAACGAATCCCCACGGCCGTTAATCTCGGTTTTCTATACCGGATCCGCTACTTTTCCATTCAAGTAGCTCCTCAGTTATCTTCACGAGGCTGAGTGGACACCGTTCCAGACCCACTACTTCTCAGGAAAATCTGGTAGCGCCGGGAATCGAATCCGGAACCTCTGGATCTGTAGCCAGAAACTCTGACCATTAGACTACAGAGGCGGCTCGCTTTGATAGAAAACCCCGAAGGAAAGAGAACACTAGGAAGACCTAGGCGCAGAGAGTAGAATAATTGTAGCATGTACATCTTCTGCTAAATAATCACTCTGTAAACAACGCCCATTGTTAGGCAACAGATTATTATCACTCACCAATGGACTAACTGGAAAGTAGCGTTCTCTACGTGGTCCGTGTAACAGATGCATGATGCAACAATAGAATAAGCGGTGTTTTCTATATAGTCCGCTTTGAGGCGATATCACTTGACTGACCGAATTCAGTTCAGCTGATGGAGTGGAATCGACTGTTGTAGGACAGTCGACCGTCGGTAAGAACGTGAGCACAGATGCAGAGGACATTACTGAAGCCGTTATCAGACAACGACTGAAGGCGCAGCAGACTGAAAAGGTTTAATACGTCCTGTAGCGAATTTTTAAATATTTGAAATAAAGATAGCGTTTAAGTTACTTCTAATTACGATCTATAAGTGTTCAATAAATCCAATTAATCACCCATACCCTATATATAGCCACTGCAACACGTGACAGTATGATATGTCAGGGGTACGTGGAAGGAATGGGGAATAACACAAAATCCTAATCAGAATATCCTATAACCAGGACGAGATTTGAACCCAAGATGCAAGAAAATGGCGTACTAAACCATGAAACTCATGTAGACTCTTTGAGATTTAAAGGAACTTTACATAAGTGGTATTAGTGACACTTACTTTCTTTACTTAAGTGGTGTTAGTGTAAATTATTTTCTGCTCTCGTTGGAGTGAGTTAAATTCAGTTTCCTTCTAATTAAATTCAATTTACTTTTGCTTAGTTAAGTAACATAAGTTTTTTTAGGATTAATTTACTTAATTAATATGCAGCGTTGAAGTTTTGCAGGGACGATTAACTCTTCCTCGCTAAAACTTGTACCCCTGGAATTTACTTTGAGCTGCTATGTTCTTGTTTGACCAAACTCATGCGTACGTAAAGACAAGTAGTTTGTTCTACCGCCCCGCAAGCAGCACTTATCACACTTCTCATTAACCCGTAGGGTACAAAAACATGTAATGTTAACATGCAAGGAAGTCAAAATTTCTAATTTACCCTACAACTGCCACTGATACACAAATTCGTTAACGATAAACATAAAGATATTTTAAATCTTAACCAGAAATACATTTTGTGATAACGGAAATTCATTTATACATAATAGTCAAACTCCCGTCTCTATCCTGCTCACCTTTGTCTCTCCGAAACGCTTCGAAACGGCATGTCACAGAAAAGAGTACTGTGTGCAAGAACTAAGAACCTGTTCTAATTTCATACGCGACAGGCAAAAAAAGACGTGTCAACAAATCTTTGTTACGTGTGTATTATCTGCCCCGAGAACATGGTTACCGAACCGTTGCCTAGCAAAGACTGAGGGGAATACACATACAGACACAGAGAGGAAGGTAATCTCATAAGACTACATTAGTTTTTTTTCCCAATGAGGAAAATGGGCTAAAAGTGGTAAACACAAGAAAATATTTTCCTCTCGAAGAGACAAGTCACTTCCTTCGTAAGAAATGCACTGATACCATGACGAGAGGAATTACGTAACCTTCATTTGTTTCATGGTAACCATAGTAATGAAACTGTTTACAGTAAGTTATGGTGTGATGCTCTTTCAGTTTTAGTCTACAATCCTTATTTCGAGAAAAAAAATGAAAGAAGGCTTATGCGATCTCCGTGCTGTCTATGCGTCTGTGTACATTTCATTCTATTAATCTGTCCTGTTTTCTCATCTGTTCCGTTCCAGTTCTGCATGTTATCTAACGATACGTTAAAGTTTATGTTTAATGTTATCTCTCACGAATAACACGCACAAACAGTAAATGGGAACCCATCCTTTATATAATATACTACACTTTACACATCCGTATGAAAATATTTTCAGTCACGACACACTGAAAAAAAAAATGAATTCGCTTAGTGGGGGGTGGAGTCCAACTGGGTCCACTCGGCACGGCGGCCACTGATTGGCCTATTGTAGCCTGCCCCGGTTGATGATGATGATGATGAAGAATTTGATGGGATTAAGATTGGCAGGGGAAACCGAAGTACTCGGAGTAAACCCGCCCCAGCACCATTTTGTCCACCACAAATCCCACTTGACCAGACCCGGGATCGAACCAGGGCCCCCGCGGTGGGAAGCCAGCGACTAACCGCTTGAGCTATGGCGCGGCCTACGACACAATGAAACAAACGACTGCTCGCAGATCGTGTCCTATTATACAATTTACGTTATGCAACATGTTGGTTCTCGACAGTTCGTTGCTATCGTCACCAGAAATTACGTGATTCCAAAGCTTTCATCTCATCATTACAATAATTTTATATATAGTTTGTCACATATTTATGGTTGTGACCACTTCTGACACCAAAATATTATGTTTTTGGTTTCGTGACTAACAATAACGGGTTATGGATTGGAATATTGGATTTATTGGCAATTCTGTTATAATTAATACCACTTACAAGTATAACAGCTCACAATCAGTGACTGTCTAAGACTCGCTCCATTCCTTACTGGACTACGAGTGTCTTCTCTTCTGCGTGACTGACTGGGTTCTGAGTTGCGAGCCGGTCACTTCTTCAGCTTCCGCTGTCCATTGGTCAACATTCCACAGTAGAACACTCAGCTACTGAACTGCCTTCTCAATTCTCTTACGAATAAACGACGAACAGACTGAACTGAACTCTCGAAAGAGAGTCAGAGTCACTTTACGACTGGCGGTTTACCGCCAGTCAGTTGGTCTTAGCAACAAGTTCCTTGAGGCCCACGACCATTGATTCTTTTTCCAAACCGAAATTTGCGGTAATAATCCTTAAGTAACATCCTCTCTGACGAGAAAATGGGTTTGTCTCTTATGAATACGCTTGGCCTTTCGTCACCTCTCGGATCAATTACGTGTCCCACTTTTATAACTCGGAGCGAACCGAATAGAGATCACCACTTCTAACAGTTCGTGTATTACTGGGTGCTTATTCACTTTGGCGAGCCGTTTTCCAGCAGTGGATTATTCCGGCTTTCAGACGTCATGTGTGTGTGTGTGTGTGTGTGTGTGTGTGTGTAGGGGGGGGTTACTTCAAAAGATACAGCTGCCTTCGCAACGCTGTCACGAATACACAATTTGCGGACATAACTCATTACAGAAGACTAATAGACCTGTTCTATTACAGCCTATAATTCGTCACAGTAGTAAAATGGGAGCAGAGGTCTTGCCGCAGTAACAGACGGGCAATCCTGACCATTAATTTGGAGAACACGAGCCAGTAATCAAGTTCCAGGGGCCACAAGATACAGTAGAAGGGCTAAGATGGCACTAAATTACAGGAACATCCAGAGACCTGTTAAGGAGTTACACAATGCAAAAGGAACATTTTACACATCATAGATACAGGATGTAATTGTATCACATCACTTCTACAGAATGTCTACGAAATATGTTAACTATAATCCTATCTGTTGGAATCGAAGGTTCTCACAGCGCGGAATGTTTATAATTCCGTGTAGTTCGGATACAGCCTAACGTTTCGGAGGAACATTCCGTCTCCATCCTCAGGGTCGACAACTGAATTAAACAGAATACAGCAATGAATCGGGATAGGTCAATCAACTGGCTAGGGGCTGGACGAACGAGTCGGAGTTCGAGTCCGGGTGGAGGCAAGTATTTTCACTTCTCCGTGTCGTCCAGACCGGCTCCGGGGCCCACCCAGCCTCCTATCCAGTGGATACCGGGGCTATTTCACCGGGGGTAAAGCGGCCGGGGCGTGAAGCTGACCACTCACCTCCAACTAGTGCCGAGATCAAGAAGACATGGGTCTATACATCCTCTCCCCCATACGCCCTCATGGTAAAGTACTTTATTAGTTAAGCACAGGGACAACTTCACCTTCTTGCCTTACTGCAGTGAGCAGGTGGGAAGCCGTGCAGGTCTTGTCGAAAGCGTTACCGCTAGTTCCTTCTTTAGCTTAGCATTCGACTCTGAAGATGGAGACAATATTTCCCTCCGAAACTTCGGTGTGAACTTCTACCAAACTACACGGCGTTACAATCTAGAAGATCGTACTCTACATGAAGATACATATATTTTAACGACGCTCAATATATAGTGAATTAAAAAGGATTTTTAAGGAAGCGGTTGTAGCTCTATTGAGGTGTTATCGCGACATTTTTCTGGAAGTACTAAAGAAAACAAATGTCCTGGGCGGTATTCGAACCCTAGAACTTTTGGAATACAAATCTAGATCTTTACCTCTACATCAGGTAGCTAGTTCCTACACATATCATGCGCATTCATCATCACATATATTTGAGAAAGCGTCGTCATATAAACGAAAGCACGAATTAGGAAAATAAACTCCTATCGAGCGTTATGCGAGCAATGACTCAGTACTAATTGGTAACGATAGATGGAAGCTCTGTAACAGGTGTGTGAATCAATGTTGACTTGTGTGGCTCTTCTAACGGTATCATGCCTGCCTTTTGTTCCAATGTACAATTGATTGGTCATGTCCAAATGTGAAGGCTGTCATCCGTGTCAAATTAACTGATTTTTGGGTCTTCCTGTAGATCTCTGTCCATCCCGGCCGCATCTCCTGCGTGACGTAACAGTAACATATGTTCTCTTTCAGATCCTTATTCTGCTTATTTCTCGTGAGACCCTCAATTCTCTACCGTTTCCCCTTTCGGGACTCCCCCGAAGTGTTTCGTAGTCAAAGACGCTTTCGCATCCAAGTCACAATGTTATGGGTTCAATTCTCAGAGGAGGCATTAATTTTTTCACTACGGTGTCCGGATGATGATAAGAAATCACCATGGGAAATATATTGAGTTACGTACTTTGCTTTTTAAAGATGAATATGAAAATGTTAAAACAAAGAAAACTATATATTTACTTGTTTTTTACGGTTGTCAAATTTGTTCTT
The DNA here is from genome assembly GCF_002891405.2 of Cryptotermes secundus. Lineage (NCBI taxonomy): Eukaryota > Metazoa > Arthropoda > Insecta > Blattodea > Kalotermitidae > Cryptotermes > Cryptotermes secundus. Next base: position 2,275,135 of record NW_019724601.1, on the reverse strand, counting down.
TGCCTCCTTATATTCATGACCACCTCACGTCTTTATAGTACTATACGATATCGAAAGTATTGTCACGTGTTCCGGAATTCCGTGACGAATAACGGGTTCTGGATTAATGACTGGATTTATTGACTTCTTTTACAATTTCTCTTATTCACAATCAATTATAGCGCTACTACTAATTTATCCACATCACAAATCAGTAGGACTCGCTATCCGTATCCTACCAATGGATTTATCACAGGAACGATCACGTCAAATCATTATGAAGTCTTCTTACCATTTCTTGTTCAGTCACCTTGGACTGCCCACCCTCCAGAACTCGACCCAATTCTCCAATTCTAATTCTCTATTCTAATCTAGCTACAAACAGGCTCTCATTATATCGCCGCGGCACGGACCCCATACAAAACACCTTGTCAGAATTGTTGTGCACTTAGCAAAGAATTGTATCACGGTCCACAGAGATCACAGTTTCCATTGTTGCGTGTTCGCTGGACCGTGTATACTGAGACGTTACCTAGCCGTGGATCTATACGTCACAATATAAAGAATTTTTAGTTAAGAGTGCGAAATATAGAATTTCTTTTCCATTTCTCGTGCACTATGATGTTCAGATGTTTCGCAGCGCAGGTGTTTTTACTCTTGTAATTTTCTGTGTCGCGTTTGATGCACGGACACTTAGCTGAAGGTGCTCTCAACCTAACAGGTTCATAACGAAGAAGTAGTGCACGAGCCCGGCAAAAGCAATCCTGTTACTTGGGGATATCCCCACCTGAACCCGTTGCCCGAAACAACGCCCAGCAGAAGACAGAACAAGTACAGGAAGGAACTCACACTCACCACCGCCTTTCAAAAGCCACTACATAAGACAAACATATAACTTAAATTAATTTTAGTAGTTCAGAAACACCCTTAAGAGGGCAGGTTTGATAACATATCCGTGTCCACTACCCCTCTCGGCGCGGACTAAGTAAAACGTGGTTCAAACAAAAGCAAACTCCATGGCCTGTAGTCCGAAAGCGAACTATACCGACCGAGCGACCACCGCTTGTCGGCGAAGTTAGTACCAACATTTGCGGATAGAGGGTGTTGCGTGGTCAACGCAACGGATCCCCACGGCCGTTAATCTCGGTTTTCTAGACAGGAGTCGTTATTTCCTTGAAATAGCTCCTCAGTTATCCTCACGAGGCTGAGTGGACCCCGTTCCAGACCCACTACTTCTCAGAAAATCTTGTAACGCCGGGAATCGAACCCGGGACCTCTGCATCTATAGGCAGGAGCTCTGACCACTATACCACAGAGGCGGTCGTCCTGCTGGACAAATTCTATATACTTAATGTCGATTAGTTATTTGCAATCTCACGTGTAACACTGTGTTCTATAACATTTGCTGAAAGTTATTCACAAGACAGAACACAACCCACGAACGCGAACACGCATGCGCATCGAGGAAACTCATGTATTAACAACATAAGCAGCAACAGAAGACAACAGATCCCTCAGCCAGTATTTTTAATATCTGATGATGATCACATTGGTCGAAACATGTATTGGTGGACTTTTAAATTTTAAAGTGAATATCTTTTAATACATTTTATAGAACATATTGTTCCACATGAGACTGTAAACAATGAATCGACACGAAGTGAAAAGTACAACAGGATGTTATAATTTTTTTCCCCCCACTGGCTCTACAGCCCCTTGATGGGCCCTGGCCTCTGATGTTCAGTTTCATGATGTAAAGACTGTAGGACTTCTTGGACGAGTGATCAGTTTGTCGCAAGGCCTCTACCTAAACACAGGACAACACAAACAGAATAAACACATATACATATCAAACTTTCATGTCTTGTGTGGGATTCGAACTCACGATCCCGGCTTCCGAGCGAGCGAAGACAGTTCGGCTACCGTGACCGACCTCAACGTACGTAATATTACAAGTCTATATACACATGAACGCTGGTTCAACCAACCCATTTTGAAGGAACCATATACCACCAAGGGGTTGACAACACTGCGAACATCCACACAGTGCAAAGACACAAGAAGGTAATTAATTATACCGCCTGAGTCTCACCGGGCTTCAGATATTATCAGTTGCGGGTTTAACTCATCAAGGGTTAATGCCGACATTAATCGTTATCACACGATTTCAACGTAGGGATAAAGGTTACCTGAGCTTTAAGATTGATGTTACCTTCCACAGTCCATCTCAAAGTTGCTGCGCTAGACTCACGCTAACCTAAGCAGAATCAAGTCATTCGTCCATGTCTGTATACAAGAACTCTTCAACTTAGTTACGTGAAGTAATGCGGCAACTTCTCTTACACAGCTGTAATGCGTGAGGTCTATACTGAAGTTGTGAGTGCATTTCCCAACCGCTTTATGTGAAAGTTTCACTAAATTGGCCGCTGTGATCGTCTGCTCTCTATATAAATCTGATTTTCAGAAATAATCAACTAATTTTCACGAAGCTAACAGTAGGGTAGTGTAAGAGATTTTAGGTTCTAACTGCGATGAATAGGAAGATGTTTGTAAAAGTTTCGGAGGAAGATACTATTTCCGTTATCAGGGGAAGAGTGGTATGTGTTTTTCAACATATCGGAGCAATATGCTACCCCCTTCTTCCTTCTTACCGAAGATGCAAGCGGTAGATTCCTAATAGTTCATTAAACATACAGTTCAGCAGTTAATTAAAAGCTATAAGATAGTCTTCCATGGTCCAGTGTTTCTGGTTGCCTTGGAAACTGGAGCCAGAACCTATTTTACATTCTAGACGCATTAATTAATTAAATGAACTAATTCAAGTACGTAAACATTTTTATAACAAATTAATTAATTTTGGATACGAAACCATGTAGCTTTTCGGTGGGTATCTCCATTTTGGAGGAACATTCTGTCTTCATGTTCTATCCAGAGAATGAAGGTGATATGTTCTTCCGATGCGTTCATACCCTGCTACAAGACTACACGGTGTCATGGTATATAATACCTCAATACGAAAATAACCAGCCAACTCCGATGAGTAAAATATTTTTGTAGAGTCTAAATGTATTCTGAAGTTCAAGGAATCTCTTGTTACTAATAAACACAAACGGTTCATCACCGTCAACACAGGAGCTATTTCCTTTCTTTTTTCCTCTGGCGCTACAGCCCTCATTAGGGCCTAGGCCTACCTCCATGAAACTTTCAGTTTCACTTCAGTTTATTAGATCTTAGGCATTCGGTAGGAGTCCTTGGGCAGGTGATCAGCTCGTCGCAAGGCCTATACTTGTACACAAACACATACACGTACCAAACATCCATGCCCTCAGTGGGATTCGAACCCACGATCCCGGTTTCCGAGCGAGCGAAGACAGTTCATGCTTTAGACCGCACGGCTACCGTGACCGGCCGGGAGTTATTTACTCTTTCGCTATGGATAATAAACTATTTCTCTAAAAAATACCGTCTTCTGGGATGTAGTGCCGTGTAGATATTTTATTAACCGACGTTTCGGAGGAACACATCGCCTCCATCTTCAGGGTATAAGAAATTCACGAGCGATGAACCAGCGTGAGCAGGTGTGTGTGGGTGTCTACATCGCTCGCAGGTTTTTTATACCCTGCAGATGGATGCGATACGTTCACCCGAAACTGCGGTTAAAAAAATATCTGCACAGCGCCACATCCCAGAAGACAGCATTGTTCATAGTCACAACCGCGAAAACTTGACATCTGACATATTTCTGTAAAATTTATGGCACATAAAACCGCGAAAATTGAATCAAACATTCCATCCGTTTAACTGTATTCTTGGCAGAACGGGGCTTCGTATAGAGTGTGAATGCTTCAGTAATACTCACAGTTGCTGCATTCTGCTTTAGGACTGCATGTACTAGTAAAGAGTCAATTGAAGATGAGTTCCATTTACCTCCCTTTTAAGCATGAAGTTCTTTTTATTGCTAGTGGGGTGGGACTAAGTCCCTTGTACTGCGGCCACTTCTGGCCTATTGTACCAGCCCCAGATGATAGGTGAGGGTGATTGTGGAGCAGTTTTTTGGAATGAAGATTGGCAGGGGAAACCGAAGTACTCGGAGAAAACCTACCACAGCACCACTTTATCCACCATAAAACCCACTTGACCAGACCCTGGGATCGAACCCGGGCCGACGGGGTGGGAAGCCAGCGACTAACCGCTTGAGCTATGGCGCGGCCATCAATACAGGGTTACTACAAATGATTCATTCCATTTCAAAACACTGTATTGGTCGCCCCGTGCTTTTCCGTTTACACAGACAACCAGGATCCTTAAACTGCGGATACCACCGCACAATGCTCTGTTCACATGGCGGTTCTTTTCTGTGCTCTGCTCTGAATGCACGCTGCACTGCAATAACAGACGAACGTCTCGCATATTCCAACAAACAGAAACTCTTTTCCATCTTCCTCGCCATTTTGCGAGGCCCTGCACTCGTGCTGCCAACTGGTGTATCACGATGCAAACTTGGTGAGTTTGCGGTTATTTTCATGTATCAATCATCTTTGTATGTATAATACTGTAACGTGTCTGGAATCCAGAAGAGTCACTTCTATGGAAGCGCTAGAATAGACCGTTGCATAGGAAACAATCGCTCTATTGTAGTTCTAACAGGAGTCTCCACGGTTATAACAGAGGGTTCATTTGCATAGCAGCGGCCGAGGTTATAAAACGGCGTTGAATGCATTCGCACAGTGAGTCTGGATCCAACCGCCGAAGAAGAGAGTTTGGTATTAGCCTCCATAGAAGAAGCAGTCTGTTGTAAGCCGCCGCTGAAAGCAGTCTTGCATTCCATCGAGATATAGTGGAAGCAGTCATTGCAGTTCTGCAAGTGGTAAAGGTTGAAAAGCGTGTGATTGTATCAGCGAAGAACAAGTGTGCAAGTGAATTGCAATAAAGTTTCGCTATATCAAACACGGCGTAGAGTTATTTGTTGCGTGACACACAAAACACGCTACAATACTTTGCAAAATATAGTAACAAATATTTGTCGGCCGCGCCATAGCTCAAGCGGTTAGTCGCTGGCTTCCCACCGCGGCGGCCCGGTTTCGATCCTAGGTCTGGTCAAGTGGGATTTGTGGTGGACAAAGTGGCGGTGGGACAGGTTTTCTCCGAGTACTTCGTTTTCCCCTACCAATCTTCATTCCACCATTTGCTCCACAATCACCCTCACCTATATTCTGAGGCTGGTACAATAGGCCAGAAGTGGCCGCAGTAAAAGGGACTTAGTCCCACCCCACTAGCAATAAAGAAACTGTATTTTAAAATCCAGTCCCTACGTCATACAAAACGAAATGAGTCTCATATAGACCAAACGGCTAATACTGCTTGGGGAAACAATCACTCTTTATTGTGAAAACCGTATGGAATTTGTACATACACTCTTTGGGACAATGCGGATTTGTTTGTAATGTTTAGCAGTTGTTACCTCTTACGGCGTGTTTCTATTGGCGCGCGCAGGGCGATGTGAAATTTGCCCGTCAATGCACTTCACAATTTCAGGAGTTGGTTCTGAACTGAAAGCAATGGAGGGGTCCAGTCTGTTGTTTCCTTATCAGAGGTCCTGACTTTTGAATCACAGCTGAATGTGTATGAAGTTAACCAATAGAAAAGGGTATATAGTCTTCCTTCATATTTAAACTGACCAAAAAGTTCTCCCTGTGCTTAACTAATTAAGCACTACACCATGAAGGAGTATGGGGGAATGGATGTATAGATCCACATTTTCTTGACATCGACACTAGTTGTAATATTATAGCTAAAAGTTGCCTCAAACACCACTTTATCCCCCGCTAATTTAAAGCAACTTTTTTAAACAATGATTCATCACATGTTTATAATTTAAATTATTTTATTTATTGCACATCATACGATTCTATTTGGATTTATATAACGCTACGGACCGTCTGGTAGACCGCCGCGGACCACAGTCTGAGTAACACTGAGCCAGGCTCTATTATGTTGAGCGCTAGAATTAGTGATGATTGATGAATTGAAAGGGATTTGGAAGGAAGCGTTTATGGCATAGTCGAGGTATAATCCGGGTAAAAGGAAACATAAGAAAACCTCAGTATAAACGGTGTTAAGGTCGAGATTCGAAACAAGCACCTCTCTGACACGAACGGAGAGGATTACGTCTCCGTTTACAAGCTCAGTTATATAGTCCAGATAAGACGATTTGCATTGCGAGATGTGTTGCTGGCTTGTGGAACGAAAGCCGAGTTGCTGAGTGGGGAGCCGTGTGTACGGTTCTTTTGCAATTTATGGCTTGCGGAACTTGCCAAAACTAACGCTGGCCGCGCTCTGATACTTTAGATGGAATCGTAGTTGGCAAAGTCAATTCCTGAAGATAAACAGAGAAGGAAGGAGCTGGAGATAAGCTGGGGCATGGAGGGGGGAGGGGGGAGTACTGTGACAGACTGTGGCTAGATGTGTCACGAAATGAATTAGAACCGTCTCAAAAAAGTTTTACAATTTATTTTTGTTTATTTTTCGTTTTGGTATAATTCCTTGAATAGAAAACAAGATATAAAAAATGACAGTACATAATTTATGTTTTATTAAATCATAAATATGATTTATATTCTGTGTTTATTGCACTATTAATTTATACTGCTAATTACGAAAAAAATGGAAGTGTCATATACAGGGTGTTCATTTCATCTTTGGTCCAGACGCTGTCACTAACTGGGCTATATAGCATCGAATGGTAGATGAAAACTGAATTATGATTTGGAAATGATTTAGAAAGACACCATCGTTGTCTACGTATGCCCTCTTCGAAAACTTTCCTGGAGAGACAGAGAAAAACCACGACAGTTGGTGTCCTGTCCGAGATTCTTACATTCAACCTCCGAAAAGAGTTAGAAGCGTTATCGCTACAGTAACCCGCTCGTAAAGTTAAAGCTGTTCCTGTGCTTAACCACTTAAGCACTACGTTATAAAGGCGTAAGGAGGAGTGGATGTATAATCCACGTTTTCTTTTCCTCGTCATTAGGTTGAGGGCGTGGCCAGGTTCACGCCTCAGCCGCTTTACCCCCGGAGAAAGAGTCCCTTGTACCCATTGGCTAGGAAACTGAGTGGAGAAAATTCTTGACACTACCGAGACTCAAACTCCGACCCCGTAGCAGTCTCTATGCCGACTGAACTATCCTCACTCCTCTTCCTTTCGAAAAGTAGTAAATGTGAACTAAGTGTAAATCCGCGCCATAGCTCAAGCGGTTAGTCACTGGCTTCCCACCGCGGCGGCCCGGGTTCGTTGCCGGGTCTGGTCAAGTGGGATTTGTGGTGGACAGAGTGGCGCTGGGACGGGTTTTCTCCGAGTACTTTGGTTTCCCCTGCCAATCTTCATTCCACCAAATTCTCCATCATCATAATCACCGGCGGCAGGCTGTAATAGCCAATCAGTGGCCGCCGTGCCGAGTGGACCCAGTTGGACTCCACCCCCCACTAAGCGAATTAAAAAAAATTAAGTCTAAAACCACTATACTCTGGGATGTAAAGACGTATAGTCCGGTGGAAGGAGGATTTATAACAGACGCCACGGCGTCACAACCCACAACATATTACTCTTCATAGTTACCGCTGTGAGACACTGAAATCCAACATAAATGGAGTACATCTGTACTCCAGACACAGCTAAACGTAAGAGCGTGTAAATACACTGCATCTACTTGTTACGTGTAACAACCACATAGAGATGTCATTTAAAAAAGAATAAAATTATATTTTATATAAATATTTAAGCCTTTCCATAACCTACAAAAATATAACTTGTTGTAATATAAATGGGGTTTGTAATGGAAATTACTTTTCATATATTTCTAGTATAAAAGGTACACTTGATAATAAAAAGCAAAAACATTTCTCTTCCTACCTTTTCTAAAAGCAAGTGATGTGAATTCTGATTCATATTGACATGTAAAGAAAAAAATCCATCAAATGCGTTAGCTTTTCGAATTACGACACAAAGGCTTAAAGCAAGACTTCCGATTGCCCTGCACACCGGCTCCTCCTGTGTGCGTTATTCAGACTTGGAGAGGGGAGGGGGAGACATATTGGAACCTGATAACCGAAATATTTCAAGAGTCAAATATAATGATTATTGACTGAACTGTATTGGGGAAATACCATTCAAAGAGAAGGAACAATCCGTACTGATGCACAGATGGAGGTACAGGGAAAGGGTGCGTTGGCTTCCTACAAGACTATATAGCTTCAAAACGTAGGATGGTAGTAAATGGGAAAGGATTTGGAAGGAAACCTTTCGTGGCCTAATCTAGGAAATGCCTCGGTATTTAACCCGACGCACTAAAAACACAAAAAAAAAAACATAATTGATAACGGTCGGTGTTTCGGTTGAGATTCGAACCAAAAACCTTCCCAAGTCTAGATCCTTGCCGATTAGGCTATGTTAAGAGAGGGCATTAAGATGTGGCACAATCTGCCTAATTAATGAGTAATTCATCCATAACTTAGTCTTTTTTCTGTCTATAATGCTACAGTATTAATTTAACAACATTAATTCACACCTGATTAACTAAATGTTCGTTAAATATTTAAAAGATCATTAAAATGATCAAAAGCCGGTCACAGTAGTCGAGAGGTCTAAGGCATGTACTGTCTTCGCTCGCTCGGAAGCCGGGATCGTGGGTTCGAATCCCACACAAGGCATGGATGATTGGTATGTGTTTATGTAATAATAATAACAATAATTCAATTCTTTATTACTTGTATGCCGATTCAACAGCCACAGAGCCAATTACAAATACAAAACTTTAACCAAATTAATAAGTATTGGTTTTTTTTTGGGGGGGGGTGACTTTCATTGGCATAATACTTATGTTAAATTTAATTTAACGCCGTCTAGCAGTTTTTCAGTTTAAATAATGCGCAATTAGACAGGCACATTCACGCTTATGTGTCCTTCACACACACACACACATAATATATAAAACATTAAATAATGAACATAGTAAATTGTACAAACTTTTTAACCAATAAATTTTCCTCCTTCAACACAGCATACTTCAACCGAACCGTCATTCTGTAACCAACCACATGGCGGTGAGGTATGAAGCCACAAACATAAAAGCAAGGATGTGATAATGTGCTGCCTGATGAGGGCTAACTCACACACCTTAAGGCGGTGACACATGAATATGAAGCAAGGGTGGATTCATGTTTTACTTACTTACTCATGGAGCTGAGCCCTTCTTGAGAAGCCGCCAATTCTGCAGCTACTGAAAATTTCCCAGCATTTTATGGAACCCGAAGGTCCATTACCGTGTTCACAAGATGCCTCCATTGCTCCCTATCCTGAGCCAGATCAATCTAATCCATACCACCCCATCCTGTCTCTCTAAGATCCATTTTAATATTTTCCACCCACCCACGCCTTGGTCTTCCCAGTGGCTTTTTCTTTCCGGCTTTCTCACCAATATCCTATATGCATTCCTCGTCTCCCCAATTCGTGCTACATGCCCTGATCACCTCATCCTCCTAGACGGATTCATAATTATGATGGAAAAATCGATTAATCCAACGCAAACCTGCCCCGTGGCAATCCGTTCACTACTTGAAGTCTGTACCCTACATGTGTCACTCTTCTGTTAAACACTTCATTCGAAGCACTCAGATGACTTTGAACAACTTAAGCGAGAGAAATGTTGTAACATCAAAAGCCCCAATTATTTCATTTTTCATATGTCTTTTCACTATTGAAGTGTGCTATCTCTACTTTTTGGGTTTCTCTGATTCTCCGCATTGTATCGCACTATCTCCTTGCAGTCCCACAAGTTTACCTCGCTTGCTAGTGTGAGATCTCGGAAGGTGTTTTGGCGTTAGTCGCGATTAAACTCCAGGCGATTCACTGACTGCAAGCACAGCTTCAGGAATTTTGGTGTTGATGGACATAGTACACCCTAGGAGCCGGGATAGTTCAGTCGGTATAGCGACTAGCTAACGGCTGGACGACCGAGGGGTCGGAGTTCGAGTCCCGGTATGTTAAAGAATTTTCTGTCCTGCACGTCGTCCCGAGCGGCTCTGGGGCCCACCCGGCCTCCTATCCTATGGGTAATGCGGCCGGAACGTGAAGCTGACCACTCACCTCGAAGTAGTGCCGAAGTCAATAAATGTGGATCTATACATCCACTCCCCCATACTCCTTCGTGGCCTTATGCTTAATTAGTTAAGCACAGGAACAACTTTACTTTTTTTTAACTTTTACAGCTTCAGGAATTTTGGTTATGATGGATATACGTAGTACACTCAAGGAGCCGGGATAGTGTAGTCAGTATAGCAACTGGCTACGGGCTGGATGACCGAGGGGTTGGAGTTCGAGGCCCGTTAGGGTCAAGAATTTTCTCTTCTCCACGTCGTCCAGACTGGCTCTGGGGCCCAACCAGCCTCATATCCAATGGGTACCGGAGGTCCTTTTCCCGGGGATAAAGCGGCCGGGCCGTGAAGTTGACCACCCACCTCCAACTAGTGACAAAGTAAAAAAAAATGTGGATCTATACATCTTCTTCCCCATACGTCTTCATGGCGTAGTGCTTAATTAGTTGATCACGGAGACAAATTTACAGCTTCAGGAATGTTGGTCCTGAGGGACATAGCACACTCTAATATTCAGGTAACGACATGTAAAACACCCAACAAAACTGAGGGTTAATTTGATAATCCCTTTCCCCAGTGCCTTCTTTATCCCGGGTTCAACAAAGCTTTTTAATTTTCTGAAAACGTGTTCCTTTACAAAACATGTACAATGCTTCTATTCTGCAAATGCTACAGAGAGAGGCCTTTCTGAGCGCGTCTAATGCGAAAGCAAAGAGAGTGTGGACAGAATTCGAAAGAGAACGCTTGTACCGAAGTAAGGAGGAATGGGGTAGTTTGTGGGAAGTTCCAAGGCGAACACAGTGCCTATATTAGGGCCGCAGTATCCCTCAAAACACTCTGGAGGCCAAAATCCTGTGAAACGAATGTGGACAGAAAAAGAGATTCCCCTTAGGACACAGCGAAAGAAGACTAGAGGAGCTGTTCTCTTAAACTGCCTAATCTCCGCGAACAATAATAAGAGGTTCAAATCCAAATGTACATAGGGTTCAAAATCCAGTCCCTTGATACATCATTTACATGTGTATATGGACCTGAATGGGAGGAAATGGTAAGGGGAGGGTTGTCAGGACAACTGTATAATGAGGTTTTCTTTGTGGTTTACTTAACGACACTCTTAGTATCGTCACGTATTTAAGGTGTGTGGCTATAGACGGGGTTTCGATTGGTGAACGGATTTATTAGCCACTTATGTATACATACATTAGACGTGCGGCCAATATGATGGGCATCGCTGATTCCACACTTTACAAATCACTACAGCGCCCGCTAAGCCATTTTCCAGCCCACTGTGTCTTAACCAGTCTTTCCCTGGCAACGGCTTCTGACAATGCAGATTCTTCAGCTTTCCACGCTACGGTTCTCTTGTCACAGCCACTTGTGAAGGACTCTTGTCAATTCCCTGAACCATAGCCTCCCTGGCCGAGCTCAACTGCACCTCCAGCCCTCAACCAACTCTCAGTCGTCTAACTGCCATCTCAAGAGACTCACAACTCTTCTTTCAGCTGGCCTGCGATCCTTGTTATACAGCCTCGGGGCACCTATCAGAAAACGTTTCCAGTAATTTCTCTGTTGTTTGCATATTTTTTTTTTGCCACAGGAACGTGTTCACCGAGCCGTTTTCTAGCAATGGACTTTTCCTCTTGCTTCATTATTCCGGACTTCAGGCGTCATGTTAAAGTATCTAGATCATATATTGTTATATGGTAGGATGATTGTTGACAGATTAATTGAAAACGATCTGAAAGGAAGTGGCCATGGCCTGATTTGAGGTACTGTTAAAGCATATGCCTAGTGGAATTGAGACAAAACCGAGGACCTGGGGTAAGAAGACAGCTGTGTAGGGCATTCTGTTTGTAAACACTAAACTCTGAAAAATGTATATATATATATGGAGCTTCATAACTTACACTCTTCTCCAAATGTAATTAGAATTATCAAGTCAAGGAGGATGAGATGGGCAGGGCATGTAGCACGAATAGGGCAGAAGAGGAATGCATATAGGATATTGGTGGGAAAGTCAGAAGGAAAGAGGTCACAAGGAAGATCAAGACGTATGTGGGTGGATAATATTAAAATGGATGTTAGAGTGATAGGATTGGGTGGTATGGACTGGATTAATCTGACTCAGGATAGGGACCAGTGGAGGGCTCTTGTGAACACGGTACTGAACGTTCGGTTTCCATAAAATGCTGGGAAGTTCTTGAGTAGCTGCATAACTGGCGGCCTCTCAAGAAGGGCTTAGCTCCATGGAGTTAGTTATATATACAAGAGTGTAAGATATATGGCGCTGAAGCTATATATATATATATAGTCGTTGGAAATGCAAAGGGCTTATTTTTAGCGTCCTTATGACAGAGTCTTTCAACTGTATGAAGTTGTTTCAATGTTACAGCACCAAGAAGACCATTAATCTCTGTTAAGCGGTGACCACTCTACAAATCCACTTTCTTGGATGGAAGCCTGTAATCTGAAAGCATTTTCCAGACACACTAAGACTCTTACGGGGGCATAGTAGTGGCATATGGTCTAATTCTAACTCCTGATGAAAACGTCGCCACATTTTCTGAGGAAGATCTGTTTGAGCTGATCATGTTAACCCTTTCCATGCTGAATACATACCTCTCTAGGGATAGGTTTTTGTATTCATGATAATTTTAAATTAGTTTTTGTTGTATTTCAGGATATCTAAATCATGAATATGAAAAGTATCATGTTCTTCGATGTTATGCCGTACAGTCTGGTAGAAGTTGCCGAAGTTTCGGAGGAACATACTGCCTCCATCGTCACGGTTAATGATTGAGTAAGAAACCAACAAACATAACGATCTGCAACTTGGTCCTTCCTTCATATTGACTGATATTTTGGCTTATTTTTCGACCGTGAAGATAGAAGCAGTACGTTTGTTCGAAACGTCGTTGAAGTACTACCGGACTACATGGCGTTACGTACAAAATTACAGTGCTATTTTTTTACTTGGTTCATCCTGCTCCGTCACACTAGCGATAGTATGAAAGATTATTAACGCCGTCCAATCTTTCATCCTTTACATGTTTCGGTCGGAGCGACCACCTTCAGGAGGATATTATCAGTTCATAAGGAAACTATATTACAATGTCATTGGTCATCAATACATAAATACATACATACATAGTACACTACTACAATGGTTCACAACTTGTACTCTTCTCCAAGTATAATTAGAATGATCAAGTCAAGGAGGATGAGGTGGACAGGGCATGTAGCACGAATTGGGTAGAAACGGATGCATATAGGATATTGGTGGGAAAGTCAGAAGGGAAGAGACCACAGGGAAGACCAAGGCGTAGGTGGGTGAACAATATTAAAATGGATCTTAGAGAGATAGGATGATTGGATGGATCTGGCTCAGGATATGGACCAGTGGAGGGCACTTGTGAACAACGTAATGAACCTTCGGGTTCCATAAAATTCTGGCAAGTTCTTGTGTAGCTGCAGAATTGGCAGCTACACAAGAAGGGCTCAGGTAGTACACTAAGTACAGACACTATTATTACAATGTCATAAATATGAAATTTGAACTTTTAACAATTACTGCAATGTGCACGAGTCTGTTAAATCGTCAGGGCAGAAGACTGTCTGTATTTGGAGGGAGCATATTCATGGGAAATTCCGCCAGATTTCACGGCGTCACATCACAGACGATAGTAATCATCTAATATATTTCGCCATATTTTCTGTGGTAATAAGAAACACACTTGAATTCTTAAATATGATTTTGAAGAGAGATATGTTTGAATAATATCTGGATTCTTCAATATGAAATCCATCTTGCTGGAAGTATTAACGCCCTGATGCGTTGACATAGAAATCTATAAGTTTGGGTAAGGATGGAAAAGATGAAGTTGACGGAGAAGTGTAAGGGGGGTAAAAACGGATAAAGATAAAAATAGGAGAATCGAAATCGAAATCCTCGAACCTTTCACATTCGGAATGATTCCGTAGAATCTTCCTTCCCACATATTTTATTTCCTTCTTTTTCTTATTTATGTCTTCGTGCAATATTCGACCTTATAGTATATGTGATTCGAATATTCAATAAGGTTCAATACGTAAAGGAAGTACCTATCTTCCCTCTTACAGCACGTGTGATCAGGTTTTCTGTTGAAGTCTCACCCACACAGGTTATGTTACACCAATCACATCTCTAGAAGTCCGTATTTCGAGACTTCATACCTTCTTCGCTCTTGACGAAATTTCGTTATATTTTATAACGGTATGGTTCAGTCGGTATAGGGATTTTATCTTCAGTACTGCGGCCCACCTGATCTTCTGATCAACGGATATTAGGAAATATTTCGCTGGACCTAAAGTGGCATGGGATTGAAACTGAACTTTCGTCTCCACATAGTGCGAAGGTTAAGAATTTATGGAACTAGACCTCCACTCGCTTATAATTTTTCATGACATGATGCGTAATTAGGCAGAGATATAAGTTTTTCGTTGAAAAACATGTTAAATAACATAAAAATCAATATTTTCAAAATATTTAGACCTATTAATATTAATATTTTTAATATTTTAAGACTCTTAATAAATTTTAAATATTTGCTTAATTCGTTTTTCAAGCAGTATAAAAACATAACCATTTAATCTGTGCATATAAGTGTGATTAACGAAAGGGAAAGAAACATACCACATTTTTTGGTTTATTGTAACAGACAATGTTATTACTATATATGGATCCATATAGGAGGCGTAATTCAGTAGTATAAGATTTGTTAATGTGTTGCGTGATGATGGTACGACGATCCGAAACATGTTGCTACATTGTACGACCAATAAACTCAGTTACGCACAGTGGAATGTCTATTGGCCAGAGTTCCTGCCTACAGATCCAGAGGTCCCGGGTTCGATTCCCAACGCTACCAAATTTTCTGAGAAGTAGTGGGTCTGGAACGTGGTCCACTCAGCTTCGTGAGGACAATTGAGGAGCTATATGAAGGAACTAGCGGCTCCGGTCTAGAAAACCGAGATAGATCCGTTGCGCTGACCACATGACAGCCTCTATCCGCAAAAGTTGGCACTAACTTCGCTAATAAGCAGCGGTTGCCCGGACTACAGGCCACGGATTTTTTCTTTTTTTTTTGTTATGCACAGCGGAATGTGAGCGAGTTGTTTGGTATATTGTCGTGTTTGACAGGAAAACAAAACTCATATTTACGGACATTCTGTATTCCTGACTTCGTCGATATTTCTCTCTAAATACTGTTCTTTCATGGGATTTGCATTTTTTTTTCCCCCCATAATTTCTCCCTGTATTTTATGATGCAGAATTATATCTCGCAGCGATTGTAGTCAGACACTTTTCTGGTGACAACTTTCATAATTTTAATATTCATGCATCACTGTCATTCACAAATTTTCGTTACAATCTTTCCTTCATTCTGGTGACGAGTTACCAATGTACACATGCAATATCCTTAACCTCCCCGTTACATCTTCAGCACATGGACTGTGGCATTTGGAGAGGTGTTACTGAAACTTTGTGACGGTTCCAATTGTGGATGTATATCAAATGCATGCATGACACATTACTGTTGGCCGCTGTGTATAAAATAAACATAGAAGTCGTGGCGTCGCTAGGGGACGCAGATCGTTCCGACGCGCATGCGATAAAGACAGACTATGGTTCTGTCTCATTCTATCCAGGCAGAACCGGTAGCAGCGTCGAGGGGTCTGTTTCCCTGGAAGCTCCAGTCCTTTCAGTTGGGCTGTAGTGTCCGGGGTGGAAACAACCCCATTCACGCGGGGATATGCTACACGCAACCGCCCCAACTCTTCATAGCTCTGCCTACAATAAATCGACACTTCTCACATAGAAATATTGTAACAGAAATAATTATTTGTGCACAAGATTTAAAAAAATATATATTCGAAAAATGTTTTGTATTTGAAAAAATTATAGAATTACGTAATGAAACGCACGTGGTTTGGAGAAGAAGAGAGAGAGACAGATATATGCTAATCAACAAGTCGTAGAATACAGAACTTCTGAAATTATTTTGGTGTATCAGTAAAAAATTGTGTAGAATTTGTAACGCGTAACAATTTTGAAATTATAGGACTTACAACTAACGGGACCGAAGATGATGGAAGATAAGTCATATGGAGAGGAAATTCTTCAGTTAATATCTGGAGGTGCTCTGACAGGAAGAGAGATTCTTCTGGACCAAGATTAGGTGAGTAGACGTCTTTTTAATTACATTTCTCATTTATTGTTACGAGTGACAGTATTCGACAGGGCAGGCAAGAACACGCTGCTCTGAGTTATATTATTTCTTCTTCAAAATTTTTCTAACGCTGTATAAAGTTTGAGGTTTTCACGGCGGTGTCTATGAAGAATGCCGTCTCCTGGGATGTGGCGTCGTGTAGATATTGTATGAACCGACGTTTCGGAAGAACGTGGGTTTACCAAGATCTACGCGGCGCCACATCCCAGAAGACGGCATTCTTCAAATTCTAACACTAATTTAAGTTCTGTATGTGCTTAATTTCCTCATGAAAGTACACTCAGTAAGTCTGATATTATCAGTAATGCAGTTCTAGAGTTCAGACCGCAAGTCTCGTCGCATAAACGGAATTGGCCTGTCTATCGGATGTTAGTTAAAAAATACGTTTAAAAATGAATTTATATTGACGTTTTTTTTTTTCGGATTAATTTAAATCTGCATTTGTTACGCTATTGCTGTTTGCATAATGTAAATAAATCAACCACAAGTGAAATCAATTTAGTAAAAATGAAATGTCCATATTTGTAATGCGTAAATTCAACTTTCTACTAAAATAAAATAAAAGTTATCGATATTACGCAATAATTTAAAATAATATGAGTTATTTACGTGTAAGATAATTTAATTTGTTAAATATATAGTAATTAAAGAGTAATGCAGCGTTACTTTATAAGAACGAAACTTAAGAAGTCACAGTGATGTTTAATGTAATGTCAATTTTTTTATAATCTTCGTAACTTTAAAGGAAAGAATTGCACACTTATTTGCAGCGTTGCTAATTATGGAAGTATTTTTTATGAGTTCTAGAAACCCGAAATTAACGACCTTGGGGATTCACTGCGCTGATCACGTGACACCCTCTATCCGCTAAAGTTGGCACTCACTTCGCCGACAAGCGGCGGTCGCTCGGTCGGTATAATTCGCTTGCGGACTCAAGCCACGGAGTTTGTTTGTTTGTTTGTTGGACTTGAGTACTCAGATCTCATATTGTGTGTGTGTATATATATATATATACAGTTCCCCGTGGTCTTATTATTATTGTGTTACAGGAAGACTTATAATATTAATTATTTAATTCTAGTTTTAATATTAATTTTTACCCTTTTAATGTCAAGGTTTACTGTCAAGTTTAAACTACATGTGAACCACATTTAAATCAAAGTGTATCTGTTAATATAAATATTTACACAAATACAGTATGAATTCATACTGATCAATGACGCAATTCAAGAACTAGTACCTATATTCTTGTACGCCTGGAGATGACCCAAGAAAATGGTCGAAACATGTAGCGTTAGCACCAAAAGCTAATAAAAACAATGTTCACGCTCTCCCATTATATATCTTTGGAAAATAAGCCACTCGACAAGCAGATAAAGCCAGAGACGATGTGACAACCCAGAAGACAATACTTTTCATATTCGCCGCTATGAGAGCCTCAGGTCTCGCTCTAATTAATTTGATTCGCAACATGGTAGATTCGGAAACCGGATAGCTCAGTCGGTATAGCGACTGGCTACTGGCTGGACGACCGAGGGGTCGGAGTTCGAGTCCCGGTGGGGTCAAGAATTTTCTCTTCTCCACGTCGTCCAGATATTCTCTGGGGTCCACCCAACCTATCCAATGGGTACCGGTGGGCTCTTTCCTAGGGGTAAAGCGGCCGGAGCGTGAAGCTGATCACTCACCTCCAGCTAGTGACGATATCAAGAAAATGGGGATCTATACACTCCCCCATACGTCTTCATGGCGTAATGTTTAGTTAGTTAAGCATAGGGACAGCTTTACCTTTTTACAAGCTAGATTCTTTATAGAAAACAAAATGTGTTTTAAAATTGGAAGTGAATTTAAAAATTCTTCGGGCACAGTAAAATGGTGTAGGAATTTGGCCCGATATCGCAGTTCAAATCGCCTATTGAAACATTATTTCAGCTGGCAGGCTGGAGTAAAGGTATCGCTCTAAACGAATTTGAATTCGAATTTCAACAGGGACACCGGTTATCATGACTAAGATCTTTGATGGTTTTCTTCAGCGCCTCCAAGAAATTTCCAGGAATTTATCGCGATTAAACGACACTCGCTTCCTTCCAGACACTTTTTTACTTAATAATTCAGCATCATGTTGTCTAGATATTGACAGAGTCGTGAAACGAACCACGAACCACGACACATAATTTCCTCCCATAAAAATTAATTTATAACATTCGGCGCCGAAATTCTTATAAAGAAGGAAGTGAACAATAAGACTATTTATTTTTATGGCGAGGAAATCGTTGGCTTTAGCAAATGGTTTATGTAAGGCTCTGGCGCCCCTTTCATAAAATATTGTAAGCCTGTGTCTCGGAGAGTCCCTCTATATCTATACTTTGGGCTGTACCATAATGTTGTGGCGTTAGAAAGGCTACAGTGATGGAATATAGTTGCTGATAATTAATTTCTTGCCCACAAAATACACACATCTGCACGACATATCTACCGTTTACTTAACGAGGTTCGGAGGAGAATATTTGGATCTGAGAAGAGAGATCAGAGTCAGAGTCAGAGTCAGAATTACTTTACGACTGGCGGTTTAAGGCCAGTCAGTTCCTCTTTGTGCCAAGCCCTTTGAGACCCACGACCAGCATTTTCTTCCAAATGAACACTTGCGGTTATAGCCCTTACATAACATACTCTCTGATGAGAGGATGGGTCTCTCCTTTACAATTTCTGCTGGCCCTCGCCAACGCAGTCATTTTCGGGGCCGAGTCCCGCGGGACTCATGACCATAATTTACTGTCTCCGATTTGAGACTTCCCCAACCTGGAGGGCCAGGTCCCCGTATTTATACCCTCCAGGAACAGGGTGCCCCAGTTACACCCCCAGTCACTGGGTTCTGTTTTCGTCTCCTCCTACCACTCGCAGGGCTGCGGTGGATGTATTCTAACCTGCGAGACAAACTCGGATAATGAAGGCCGCATATAAAACACCGCGTCAGAGATTTCTTCTATTGTTTCGTGTGTATTCTTTTCCACGAGAATGTGTTTACCAAGCCGTTGCCAAGCAACATTAAGGGAGATATAAAGATATATATTTCTTCAAAATAAGGAAAGCAGGCTAAATATAGAACACGATCGTCAAAAACCAGGAGGAAAGAGACTACTTGAAAGAACTTTTTTGAGTTGGAGGAGTCACACTGATATGATCTCATTGACAGAGTATAGATTAACTTAACTTGGCTCAGGATAGGAACCAGTGTTCGGATTTTGTGAATAATTAATGAAATTTGTTACATTTGATGTTCTGATAGCTGTGAACATTTAGAGTACCCTCTTCTGGGATGTGACGCCTAATCGTCCACGTTTCGGAGGAACATACTGGCTCCTTTATCAGGATAGAATTGTAAGACAAGAAGGTAACCAGCAAGTCTAGAGTGAAAACCTGGTTCCGATAGGGCCACAAGAAGGAATCCACAGAGAACCAATAAGAGCAAGCAAAACAATAAATTTAGTTGGCCCTGAAACCGGCCATATTTTCAAACGTGTGTAGGTAAGTGGGACAAGCGACCAGTTGAATGTATAAGCAGACACAGAGATATCATGACGTCATATTCCAGAAGATTGTTCATAATGACTGCTGTGAGAACCTCAAATCCAGTAAAATATCTCCTATTTATAGACCGCGCAGCAAGAAAAAAGGTAAAGGTATCCCTGTAACAGGTCATGGAGGCCCACAAATTTGTGGGACGTCGAGGGTCGCACATTTTCTAGACAGTCGGTTCACAAATGACGGTGAATTTGTCAGCCTTACACTCCGGCCACCCTTTTCCCCCATGGAGATTCCTGATACTCATTTCTGTTAGAGGATGAGTCGACCTCAGGGACGTAATGCGGCTGTAAGGATTAGGTCAATTGAAAATTCCAGGGACCTCATCGGGAATCGAACCCGCCCCCTTCCGTCGAGTACCTTCATTAAACTAACGACACTGACTATAATGCATGAGTAACTGTAAAGCAACTGCACTCCGCTGAAGTGTGGGGTAGGAATTCTCCATTCAGAGACCGTCAGACATTCAAGGCTCTTGAAGGCGGGAGGGTTTCCAAGTGTCCAACACAGTGAAATGGTTCATTTAAAAATCATGACTACAGGAAGGAACACAAAGAAAATGCCTATTCTTTTGCGTGTAAGAAGATTTGAAGCATGAATTTTTAAAATCGTTTTAGAAAATGAAATGAAGTCTTGTATGCTGCTAGCGTTGTGATATTGAATTGTTTCGCGAGGGAGAAGCAGTTTTTGTTGCCGAAACAGAAGTCTGTACCAGCCAGAATACGGCATTGCTTATCATGCGTCAGGTAGATTTAATTTGAGCACCAAATACTCATTTTAAACAGACAGCAGATACTGTAAGAACAACGACATATGTACACGGAGTTGGGACAGCTCAGTAGACACAGCATGTAGTCTGCAGAATGGACGATCTAAGAATCGGGTTTCGACTCACGGACATCACTTGGAGTGCTTCCAAGGAGAGGCAGCCTGGCTACTGGCTGGAAGCCCGGAGTTCGAACCCGGCAGTGGGAAGATTTTTTTTTCTCCGGGGCCCACTCATCCTCCTATCCTGTGGGTACTGGAGGTGATTACCCTATGAGGTCAAAGCGGCCGGGGCGTCAGGCTCACTACTCACCTCCTTCGAGTGCCGAGGTCAAACTAATGGGGCTATGCCTCACCTCCCTCGTTTGTCTTCATGGCACAGTGCTTAATTAAGCACATGGAACAGTTTTTAGGGAACACACGGTAGCGTAGTTGGTTAAGGCTCCATGTTACAAGCCGGAAGGTCATGGGTTAGATTCTCGATGAGGTCATTTAAATTGACCTAATCCTGCCGGCCGCATTATGGCCCTGGGGTCGACTCATCCTCTAAGAGAAATGAGTACCAGGAACCTTCCTGGGGGGTAAAGGGCGGCCAGAGCGTAAAGTTGGCAGCCTCACCACCATCTGTGAGCCGATTGTCTAGAGAATGTGAGAACCTCGACGTCTCACAACCCTATGGGCCTTCATGGCCTCTTGCAGGGACAGCTTTACCCTACTTTTACCTTCATTATATTATGTTATTCATTTTCGGACTTATATTCTAAACTCGAATTTCGGACTTAACGCGATATTTTACTATTACTCTGATGGTTCGAATCTAACTCTTCGGCGATAAATGGTGAAATATTAGTTATCATATTAGTCCAAATGTAAAGTAAGACATTTTTCATCTTCGGTAAAATCCTACAAGACTACTTGTCACATGTTTACGAGTTATGACCGTTCAGTAAATCCAGTTACCAAACACCGCGTCTTGTGTAACGACAGTAACAAATAACCGGCCTACACGGCGTCACATTCCAGACGGCAATAACTCTTCATAGTCACGGTAAGAAGAACCTTAAATCAAAAGTCTGAAAAGTCATCAGCCATAATTCTGACTGTACTGGCAGTTCTGGAGCCCGT
Source organism: Cryptotermes secundus (assembly GCF_002891405.2). Classification (NCBI taxonomy): domain Eukaryota; kingdom Metazoa; phylum Arthropoda; class Insecta; order Blattodea; family Kalotermitidae; genus Cryptotermes; species Cryptotermes secundus. Next base: position 2,253,269 of record NW_019724601.1, on the reverse strand, counting down.
GTTGAACTGCAAATGGTAGACACATTTCAATCAATATTACAAAACCCACGGGTGCCGCTGGTGAAAGGATACTGTTTTAATTAATTCAAGCACCCCTCTGAAAAGCGATATATAGCACTAGAATTCAGAAACAAAAAAACTAAGTAAACAGAAGGAAAAGCAAATCGGTTTTCGCAAGAACTCGGCGCTTAACCGCGAAATGTGGAAATATTGAAGTGTTGCTGACGTATCCCAGTCTGTGTATCGACTAGGTTGAGGGCTGGACGACCCAGGAGCTAGTGCTCGATTTCTGGCAACAGATCATTCACTTGTTAACAACGTGCGAGCTTTGACCAGGGAGAATGGACAGGAGCGTTATGCTAATAATACTGTCACGTGTCACAGTGACTAATACGCGAGTTTGGATTGGTAATTGGATTTATTTAGTACTCGAAAGTGAACCTCGGTTGCTTTTTCAGTCTCTTTATCCTATTCACAGTCGGTAGGACTCCTTGGACGGAGGATCAGCCCTTCGCAAGGCCGATAACTACACACAGAGCAACAAAATAGAAGCATATAGAAATCCATGCCCTGACTGGGATTCAAACGCACGATCCCAGTGTTCCAAGACAGTTCATGCTTTAAACAGCGCGGCCAATGAGATCGGGGGAAGATTAGTGAATATTAAGTAGGAAGTGGCGAATATGGGACAGATAGGAGCCTAATTTGAGGTGCTAACACGGCATTTGCTTGGAGATACAAAAGAAAACCCTCCGTGAGGATAGCCGGTGTCGTGGCCGAGGCTTGAACCTTGAATCTCCGGAATACGAAGTTGGAGCGTCACCCTGCTAGACCACGACGTTTGGTAAAGGTAAATTTGTCCCTGTATTTAACTAATTAAGCGATATTCCATGAAAACGTATGGGGAATGGAGGTATAGCTCCAACATTCTTGACCTCAACACTAAATGGAGGTGAGTGGTTAGTTGCATGGCTCTGCCGCTTTACTCCCACAGAAAGAGAATACTAATTTACCCACATAATTTTTTTTAATTCGCTTAGTGGGGGGTCGAGTCCAGCTGGGTCCACTCGGCACGTCGGCCACTGATTGGCCTATTGTACTTACCCCGGGTGATTATGATGATGGAGAATTTGGTGGAGTGAAGATTGGCAGGGGAAACCGAAGTACTTGGATAAAATCCTCCCCAGCGCCACTTTGTCCACCACAAATCGCACTTGACGAGACCCAGGCTCGAACCCGGGCCGCCGCGGTGGGAAGCCAGCGACTAACCGCTTGAGCTATGGCGCGGCCAATTCACCCACATAAATGAGGAATCTCTTCCTTATGTTCGATTCCCCGCAGGGGCACGAAATTACCTCTCCAGAAAGTCCAGACCGGCGCAGAGGCCTAGCAACTGTAACCGAATGGGTACTGGGGGTAAAACTACAAGAACGTGAAGCTGACTGCTCACGTCCGTCTAGTGCCGAGGTTAAGAAATGTAGAGTTGTACTTAGTCCCCTATACTTCTTCATGGCTTGGTGTTTAGTTAATGAATTCCGGGTTTAAATTTACCTTTACACGCACAACCGCCGATCACGTTGGCCGCCCTGTCTAAGGCATGAATCTTCTCCGCCCGTCCAAACACTGAGATCCCGGGTTCGACTCCAACTCCAGGCATGGATATCTGTGTTGTTCTGTGTGTAGGTAGCGGCCTTGCGAAGGGCTGATCCCCCGTCCAAGGAGTCGTACCGACTATCTACAAGATACTCATTCCGTCGAGGTAGAAGAAGAGGAATATGCTACATAACGCGAGCTACTTAAGCGTCGAAAGCAGTCTTCTGGGATTTGGCACCCTGTATATGTGGTGTTAACCGACGTTTCGGAGGAGACTGTCTGCTTTTACCGGTTCTCACGGTCTCTTCGCTTGCAGATTTCTTATATTTTTCTTCTACCCTAAAGATGGAGGCGATACGTTCCTCCGAAACGTCGGTTAACACCACATATACAGGGTGCCAAATCCCAGAAGATTGCTTTCTTCATAGTCACCGCCGTGAAAGCCTCAAATCTTATAAAGAGAATAAGGTTGGATGGGCGTGTAGTTCGGATGTAGGGAATACAGAATTTTATGGGGAAACCTCTTAATAATGGCGAAGAAGTGGATGGAGAGTGGTGTGAAGAGAGATACGGAAAAGGTTTGAAGGAAATTGAGAGTAAGGAATTGGTTCAGTACCGTGTTACCGTGTTCTATGGACACCATACACTTCTTTGTCTAGTTATTGCAGCACATAATGTGACTGATCCATCAATAACTGAAATCTGTCATCATTATCCGTGTGCATTCTGTGTGTCCCATTTCACATCAGACACACCTCAGTGGCGAGGCATGTAACAACCGCTTTGCGGTTTGGGTTCTATTCCGAGAATTCACGTGATTCAAACGCGGAGGGACGCTGCTCGCCACACGACGCCTGACCACAGCGTCAGTTTATTATTATTATTACCAGTGTCACGTCCGTTGCGAATTCCACGATCAATCTCGTCACTTGTTATGTAAGCATTCATGTTATTAACTTCTCCCGTACTTCTGTGCTATCGAATTATATGATGAAGCAGATGTTTAACGCCATCTCCCACGAATAACACGCACAAAGTAAACTGTCTTCTCTATATACAGTCGTATACTACATTTCAGACATCAACATCAAAATATTGTGACATGTTGACCCCTACCGCCCCAGCGGTACGTGGCGATAACGTAACGCTCGCGTTACTACGGTAATAGGCGAGTTCCCGCCCCGCCACTCCCCTCCGCGGCGACGTCACCGAGGGATATCGCGGTCGCTAGGCAACGCGAATCAACAGCGGCGACGTTACGATAGTAACAACGGTGACCTCCGTTAGCGTTACATAGCAACACAGCGTGGCTAGCAACAAGGGTGCCTATTACGTGGCCGTTTTCCCGTATTGTCCGATCGAGGCTACATGGGGAGCAGCGAAGGCTATTCACAGTCAGTTGTACTGAGTTATAAAGTAACAGTCGCCGAGTCGAGACGTAGAGTCAGCCAGTCAGTCGTATTCTGGCATTTGGAGTGTACTAATTGTGATACTGCAGATAGCAGTAATCGTCAGATTGTAATTTGGGTGATTGTAAGAGCGAGTGTGAAATAAAATTCGCTACATCGAATACATCGAGAATTTATTTGTCGCGATATACCCCGCGATACGCGACAATATTATCCGAATATATACGATATTAACTTCATGGAGCTCAGCCCTTCTTGAGAAACCACCATTTACATAGCTACTCAAGAACTTTCCAGCATTTTATGGAAACTGAAGGTTCGTTAGCGTGTTCACAAGCGCCCTCCACTGGTCCCTATCCTTAGCCAGATCACTCCAGTCCATACAACTCCATCCTATCACTCTAAGATCAATTTTTTATATTCTCCGCCCACCTATGTCTTGGTCTACCTAGTGGCCTCTTTCCTTCTGGCTTTCCGACCAATATCCTATACACATTCATCTTCTCCCTCATTCGTGCTACATTTCCTGTCCATCTCATCTTCCTTGATGTGATCGTTCCAATTATACTTGGTGAAGATTACAGGTTAATGAAGCTCCTCATTATGCAGTTTTCTCCAACCTCCCTTCACTTCACCTCTCTTCGGTGCAAATATTCTCCTCAACACCCTGTTCTCAAACACCCTCAGTCTATGTTCCTCCCTTAATATCAGAGACCAAGTTTTACGACCAAAGAGAACCACAGGCAAAATTATAGTTTTGTGTATTCAGATTTTCTTATGTCGTTTATTCAAAGAATCCGTCTAGGTCCGACGCCCTTGGTAACATTTGTCTTCTCTATATACAGTCGTATATACATTTCTGACATCCACATCAAAATATTATCAATTATCACGGAATATACACGATACACTGAAATAAAAACTGCTCGCTCCTTAGTGACCTACTACTATTTACAATCCTTTGTCATAGTACCCGGAAATTGCTTAATGGCCATGGAAAATTTCACATTTAGAAATGTATAGTGTCAGGTGTAGGGAGTGATTGGATTTACTGATACCTTATACACACAACTCGGGACCACAGGCAATACAGGGCTATCGCTGACCCACACACTTTGCAGTTCACTATTATACACACGGTTCTCAATCTTCACAAGTCGTATCCTGGCAACGGATTTATAACAGTCTCACTGTCACTTCAGTTCATACATGGAGTCTTCTTTATACCGCCTAATTGCTATCTCGTCATTATTCTGCAACTGCCAACTCAATTCAGATCTTCTGCTCCCAAGTTCATATCCCGGCAGGCTGGCGTCTCGAAACTCGACTCGGACTCAACTGAACTGTCCTTTGCACGGACCACGCAGAAAACAGCCTCTCTGTTGTTGGAACCTCGTTACATAGCAACGGAAGTTATTCGATTGCTGGTTGCTTATTCGTTGCCGAGTCGTTGTCTATCAATGAACATCGTTCTGACTTCACCATTCCGGCTTTTGGACATCATGTCACAATACATAGGAAATTCTATTGTTAATAATGATAATAATAAGTCAGATTGCTACCAGACTACACGGTATCACGTCCTAGGAGGCAATATTATTCGCAGTGGTGAACGTTCTGGTTTCACCACAGATGACAACATATGTACACTTTAATTGTAACAGTGAACAGCTTGTTGAGGGCTCCATGACACTTTTAGCGGTAGTGGTAGTAGAAAGAGTAGTGCTACAGTTGTGGTAGTAAGTACTAGTGGTAGAAATAGTAGTGACACTGATATTGGTGAGGTTCTAGGAGTAGAAGTAAAGGCAAAAAATGAAGTTGTCCCTGTGCTTAACTAATTAAGTACTACGCCATGAAACTTGTATTTGAGCACTTACTCTCCGAGTTCTGTAGAGTACCAGATGAAATGCTGAAGAGACCAATCAGCTGCCAGAACCAGCCTCAGTTTCTAATTAGAGGCACATAAGCCTCATATCTGGGCAACTGTGGTAACGGGAAGCAATTCTAACAGAAGAACATTCATCATGCAACCAACCAATGCTTTGCGTTCTATTTGCTTTCTTGTTTAAAACACTGTAACCGGATTGTGGTGACCGAATTCTGGTCTGGTGGGAGAAGAAAGGAGCCAGAGACCGCACTGGAAACTTACGGGAGCGGGCGTTGAGGTCTCCGAGTTCGGGCATCAAAGAACGACAAGTTTCCGATTGCTGTATTGCGAAGTTATTGCGGGGACACGCCGTAGCACTATGGTACATTAAGCTACAGTCCAAATGGTCGTGATTTCGATTCCCAATGAGACCACTGGATTTTTTTTAATTGACCTAATCCTTCCAGCCGCATTATGGCCCTGGGGTAGACTCAGCCTCTAACAGAAAAGTATCAGGAATCTTCCTGGGGGTTAAGAGTGGCCGGCGTGTAAAACTGACAGCTTCACCGCCAATTGTGAGGCGATTATCTAGAAAATGTTTCAGCCTCAACGTCTCACAACCCTATGGACCTTCACGGCCTGTTACAGGGATAGCTTTACCGTTGCCGTTACCTAGTTATAGAATTGTCGGAAACTAAAAGAATTGTCCTTAAAATTCAATAAGTATATTTTATAATTCCCATCTCTAGTTACAGTTTATAACAAATCTTCCAGTGATTCGCTTTTACACATTATAGTACTCGAGGGAAACACTGAATTCAGGACCTTACTAAAATGAACACTATGAACTAGAGACGTTCTAGGAAGAAAGTTTTGCTTAAATAATCGTAATAAAGTTCTAAAGGTCAACACTGTAATATCGACTAAAACACTGTGGCTTTTTACTTTAATTTTATGATCCTAATGTATATGTATAACTGAGATTACATGTTTCGTTTCAGTAGGCACAACAATAAATCAGCAAACACTGAGGAAAAAAAGGCCATTTTCAGACTAATTGTAGAGTGATTACTAGTGAAACACTCGTTGAGAATTCCACGGAGGAATCTTTTGATCCGTTATACAAGTTTAGTGGCTACTAACTTCCATTTTCTGCAGTATTTAATTCCAAATTTTTAAGTTATCGAATGATACATTAAGGCCGACGTCTAACGGCATTTCCCGCGAATTATACGCCCAGTCAACCATAAACCGTCTCATTTATTTGTTTTAAACTTTACATTTCCGTATCAAAATATTATCATTGCGCACGTAATGGACACGATACACTGAAACGAAAGGCTGCTTGCTCATCCGTCACTACATAACTTACTTTTGCGTAACGGGTTTAAATTCGACAATTTGTTGCTATCCTAATCCGAATTTACATAACTTCAGAAATTTCATCTCGTGCTTGCAAAATTATATATATATATATTTATTTATTTAGGGGTGGTAAGTGATGTATAAAGCCGTGCCATAGCCCACCACATGAGCCAGAGTTCAATCTCAGGGTTCCCTTTTTTTGGATATATATTGGGCAAAGAGCGAAGGGCTCTTTTGAACTCGGTAGTGTACTTCCGGTTTCCGTAAAATGCTGGGAAGTTCTCGAGTAGCTGCACAACTAGTGGCTTCTCAACAAGGGCTCAGCTCCATGAAGTTAGTTATTAGACAAAGAGGCACTTAGAATTCTTCCAGTAAACCTCTACCAATTAATCTATATATTTCGACCAGTGCGCAGTACCCACCTCTCATCAGATGCTAGTATAAGAAGCCCATTTTGGGGCTGCAATACCAAGGAACTGGGTCTCACCCAAAATCCACAACTAAAAATTACGTGTAGCTTACAAAATTTCTTGAGGTATGTGGCTATTACTTTTACATAAGGAATGAACTACAGAAACGTGCAGCAGACCGAACTAGCCTTCAATAGTAGTCAGTGTTGCCTTGGTGACAAGGCTGTAGTCCAGGTACAAGGGTTCAAATTGGCGCCTCCGGCTCGCTGCCATCTCATGGTGACTTCAAATACAAGCAATGGTTAATAAAATGCAATAAAGTTCTTCTTACAACATTATTTAAAGAGAACGGGTTTCCTTTAATAAGGGAGCATTGACTTTACGAAAATATTTCAAAGGAATATTCTTGAAGTATTTTTATTAAATATTTTACTTAAGATGAAAATATATGAATCTATAGCGTGTTTAATATTCTACGTGTGTTCGAGACGTAACATTTCAGGCTCTTTGACCTTCAGAGTGCACCTGCTTTCGCATTCCAAAACTCTGCATTCTGCCCACACAGTGTATCTATGTGTTCCGTATGGCTCTCACAGTAGACAGCGACTGTTTCCCCAAACAGCATTAACTGGTTGGGCTTTGCAGGGGAGACGTAATGTGTTTCCTGTGAGGTACTAAGTGAACTCTTATATATTTTATTTACATGGACTTGAAGCCGTCAGGTTCGCAGTATAGGGCAAGGTTAGGGCAGACAGCAAATATAAGAGGCTTAAACTTGGAGGAGGTAAAGCCTACGACCGTTATAGCGTAGATAAGTAATATAGGCATGATCTGTTCTGTAAAGTCTGGACTGACAGAAGAGTTGTGTATAGTTCAAAAGGAAGAATGTTCAGTAACACGCTATATGTGCGATACGTACACTTGACAAAGACCAAACATGTTCATAAGAGACAAACCCATCCTCTCCTCAGAGAGGATGTTACATAAGGACCATGTCCGCAAAGGTTCGGTTGAAAGAATCTCTGGTCGTGAGTCACGAGGGGCTTGGCGTCAAGAACGAAATGATTGGTGGTAAACCGCCAGTCGTAAAGTAAATATGCCTCACTGAATCTTTAAATTCATAAATGGTCTCGGAACGAACCAAAAATGACTGTGCTGGCGAGTCCAGCATCAATTTACTGCTATGCTAACCTCAGTCGTTAAACAGATTAAATATAGTATTTTTCATTTCTCTTTTTATTTATTCATTAAAATCTCCCACATGGCAGTGGGATTTCATGGACACAGAAAACATTTTCAAAGAATTTGAGGCTGGTATCCGTAATGGCTCTCATGACACTTTGGGCATTACGTAATGTTGTTAGTTGAAATGGCCTCATCAGAGACCCTAGCGCCGCCGACCTTAATGTGTTGGCACTCAACACGAACAGAAGAACGGCTCTCGTCATAAATCCCAGAGGCAACTATGATACAACACTTCTATTCTGCTCCACCTTTAGCGTGTTACAGCAAGAGTACAGTATGCGGTGTCTTACAGACACTGAAACGGCTGTATAAGTTGGCCACACTGACAAATCTATATAATTTGGAGTTAGATTATACCTCTGAAAATTGAGTTTCTCATAGTGATGATTATAAGCCAAGACCGCTCAGACGTTATAGCAATGGGCTATATGCTGGACAGCCGGGGTTCGATTTCCAGCAGGGTCAACAATTTTGTTCCTCCTCAACAACCTCCAGACCGGCTGTAGGGCTCACCCAGCCTCCTACCCAATGGGCACTGGGGCATCTTTCCTAGGAAGCTTCTGCTTACGTTCATCTAGTGCCTAGGTAAAGAATGGCGGAGCTATACCTCCTCTCAACCCATACGCCTTCGTGGCTTGATGCTTAATTAAGCACAGGGATAACTATACGCTTAACTTCTTACACTTGTGATGATTATGAAAACTGAAGAATACCGTCTTCTGGGATGTGGCGCCGTGTAGATATTTTAACTGACGTTTCGGAGGAACGTATTGCCTCCATCTTCAGGGTATAAGAAATCCTGTAGCGATGAACCAGGGTGAACAGGTGTCTGTGGTTCATCGTTCGCGGATTTCTTATCCCCTAAATATGGAGGCAGTAGGTTCCTCCGAAACGTCGGTTAACAATATATCTACACGACGCTACATCAGCGAAGACGGTATTCTTCATAGTTACCGCCGTGAAGACCTCAAATCTTACTATGAAATTTGTTGTATTCTGTGATGTGTATGGTAAACGCTTACCGACGTTTCGGAGAAATGTGCTGTCTTCATGCGGGTGAAGGAATAAATCTCGATCACTTTATTGCTGAGAGTCCGTTAATCAAAATGTCAGATTCGAGAAGTCTTCACCGCCAATATTTAGTCGTAACGGATTATCTTTGACGAAGGAATTTTTGTCGTCTTGGAAACTGTTGAGGAGACCTACGAATGTAGGGCAAAAGATGGCCAGAACAGGCTTCTAGAGCGAACCAATGGGAGTGAGGAGAACGGCGGAAGGTCTGAAGCACTAGACCTAAATGTTTTGCTAGAGGTGATTGCTCAGAATGCTCGGAGGTATGTGGCCATTACGACGGTCAGAACAAGGAAACGGTCGGCCTAAAGAACCTGTTTCAAGGGCAGAGTGAATGGACGGAAGGAAAACTTTTTAAGAGATTTCATGTTTGAGTGGTGGGGGGGACGGAAGAGGAGAGAGGCAAGGATGAAAGAATCGAAGATTTTCGAAAGGACCGTTTTGACAGAGTACAGATATGAGGAAATGATGGCCCGGAATGACAAATGAGTGGTGTGGGACGTCAAGAGAAATGGAATATCTCTCTCCTTTGGCAAAACGGAAATTTCAAGGACCTCAGATTCTTTTGGCTTTTTGTCCTTACTTCCAAATCTTTCGCTCGGTGACTCTATTCATGCCGTCCTACTCCTAGTATCTGACCACTTTCTCCGCATTCGGTCCCATATTTTACCCTGTAGATGGAGGTAGAATTTTCCTGTGAGCACGAACTGAATTGCTATATACTCGTATTCTGCCCACACAGTGTATCTGTGTGTTCCGTATGGTTCTCACAATAAACAGCGACTGTTTCCCTAAACAGCATTAACCGGTTGGACTTTGTTATGGTGATATAATGAGTTTCCTGTGAGGTACGAACTGAATTGCTATATATTCTGCCCACACAGTGTATCTGTGTATTCCGTGTGGTTCTCACAGTAAACAGTGACTGTTTCCCTAAACAGCATTAACCGGTTGGGCTGTGTAGCGGAGACGTAATGTGTTTCCCGTGAGGTAAGAACTGAATTACTCTGTATTATTTAGAATATATTCAATCTTTGCCGGAAAGAAAAGGATTCCTCATAATCATGTAGACGCGCGATACGTACACTTGACAAAAGCAAATCCTATTGATAAAAGACAAACCGATCCTCTTGTTAGAGAGGATGTTACATTAGGACTATGATCACATGGCTTCAGTTAACAAAAAAATGAAGTATCTCTGGTCGTGAGTCTCAAAAAAACTTGACGCCAAGACGAACCGACTGGCAGTAAACAGGCAGTGGCAGTGTAACTCTGATTCTTACTCATCTTTAGAGGGTTAAAGATCTGTAAGGGTCGCATTATGTAGCCTCAAACATACCAGATGTTTCAATGAATATTGAGTTAGAACGTAAATGACTGGGCTCGGTTGTGATGTAAATTGAGGTAATATACGGATATCTATTTGGAGGGACGGAGGAAAATCTCGAAGAACTTCAATCAGGATAGCCGATGTTCCAGCCGAAATTCACCCCCCAACGAATGCGCGTCACAAGCATTAACGCTTCTGTGCATTGACTATCGTGTCGAAGGCGGAAATGGCATATCTGAGGTGCTCTGTACACAATTTGAATTCATTTATAAATGTGCTGAAGAGAGAAACTGAATTATGTAAGATTTCTGCGGCTGTGTACTCAACACCAAGGCCAAACAGGATCCACTTGTATTTCAGAACTACATTATAGTAACAGGGGGTTTTAGGGTGGAATTCACGTGACTGTGTGTCAGAATTCGCCGTTGCCATAACGACTGTTCCAAATTGTGACTAATTAACTCATCCAACACACGCAGCCTGCGAGCATTCGTATTCACGGTTCAAATCAGCGTTCTCCTATTACATATGGAAATGACAAAGAGCCCCATGTATTCCTCGGTCTGTATGAAGGGTAATCAGATGAGGGTGCCGAACAAAAATTACGCTAACTTCGCTACATAAAAACTAACCTACGAGGGAGAGTCAGTAAATAGGACAAAAATGGATATAGAATGCAAAATATGTGATATTAGAACCCGGAAAAAAAGATCTATTTCTCGACATATCGTCCACCAGTATTGATATGCTTGTCCTATTGCTTTACCGGTGCGTCAGAACCCGCGGCATAGATGTTTTTTGACTGTTGTCTCAGCCACTCCAAAAAATCCGTTTCTAATTCTTCGCTATCAGCGAAGCGTTTGCCGTCCAGTTGTGAACCGTTTTACACGACAAACATTTCCTACCGTGAATATCCTTTACATTGAGTGTTTTGCCCACAAAAGAAACACAACAGAACGATGTTCTTCGGTAGTATTATCCTCAAGCACGGTCGTCAATTTGACTACTAAAACCAGCCTCTGAATATGTACATGCGTCTATGTTACCTAGACTGTCATGAAGCTGGACTGTGCTGCTACCTAGTGATACATATAGAAAATTATCACGTCCATTACAGCTGCTCTACTTCCATTTGTGGCCCATTTACTGATTCTCTCTTGTAAATTAATCATTCATTAATGATCTTCCACTAGGAACACCTAGATGTAGGTGGGAAGATAATATTAAAATTGGTCTTAAATAGGATAGGGTGGTATGGATTGGATTAATCTGGCTCAGAACAGGGACCAGTTGATGGCTCTTGTGAATGTGGTAATGAACCTTCGGATTCCATAAAATGTTGGGAAATCCTTGAGTGGCTGAGCAACTGGCAGCTTCTCAAGAAGGGCTCAGCTCCATGGACTTAGTTAGTTCAGTGATTGTCTATTAAAATTAAACATAACGAAATATTGGGTTTTCTCCCACCGAGCTTATTTACATACTGCGTTTCCTGTGAGCTACAAAGCCCAACCGGTTAATGCTGTTTAGGGAAACAGCCGCTGTTTATTGTGAGAACCATACGGAACACACAGATACACTCTGTGGGCAGAATATATAGCAATTCAGTCCGTACCTCACAGGAAACACATTACGTCTCCGCTACAAAGCCCAACCGGTTAATGCTGTTCAGGGAAACAGTCGCTGTTTGTTGTGAATGGAGAAATGAGAAGATGCAAGAAGAGAAAGGAGAAAGGGATCACGAATGCAATACGAAAACAAAATTCCCAATTATTTTACAATGTCTCTCTCTCTCTGTGATGACGTAGGTCTGAGAGCGTTAAAGGGTACAGGTAGCTATTATATTGCGTTTTGACTCATACAATTAATTATTTTAATTATAAATTCTCTTTGGAGCAATACAGAGAAACTTTTATCTCAAAGTTCATTAAAATAAAACCCCCATGGGCTGCAGTGTTCTCCCGTGTATAAATTCGTCGCTTAAATGAAATGTTACTGCCCTAGTGTTACCAATTAAACATGTAATTTGAATTCAAGCATAGAGTAGCAAAGGTTGGCAGATATGCGCTTTCCATTCTTTCTCTTAAAATTTTTAATTTCCTTCAACCTGCTTATCTCTGTGCGTTACCCGACCATGCATTAGAGAAATTAAGAACCGTGACAAAGGCAGAGTTAACAGTAGCCTTAAAACTTTTCGTGTTCTCTCCCCCGCCAGGGTTAATTGCATAATTAGACCCTTAAAATTAAGTTCCCCTTCAAACCACAAACGGGAACCTTCAGTCCACCAATGCAGAGAGAAAAAATTGTATCTTTCTGATTTCGTATTGAATTCCAGCGCTTATGCCACTAACGTGTCAGAGGTATGGTCTAACAAATTGAATTATTACGTCATTCTCTTTAAGACATAAAAATTACCTCCATTACATAGACCAGTCGGCTAATGCTGTGTAGGAAAATACTGTTTATTATGATATGCAACATGTATTTTTATTGCTAGTAGAGTGGGACTAAGTCCCTTGTACTGCGGCCACTTCTGGCCTATTGTACCAGCCCCAGATGATAGGTGAGGGTGATTGTGGAGCAATTGGTGGAATGAAGATTGGCAGGGGAAACCGAAGTACTCGGATAAAACCTGACCCAGCGCCACATTGTCCACCACAAATTCCACTTGACCAGACGCGGGATCAAACCCACGCCGCCACGGTTGGAAACCAGCGACTAACCGCTTGAGCTATGGCGCGGACTCAATATGCAACATGTAAATGTTCTGTTGAAAGGCTCAGGAATGTTGAAGGAAGTGATGTATGTAGTAAACAGTGTGTTGTAAAGAACTAACCCTTTCGCATATTTTGACGGTTGTGAGACGTCCACTTGAACAGGTAGCCTTGATTAACTTACTGACCGTTAAAGGCCATCGGATAAAAGTTAAAAAATGCTCTTCACTTATTTGACAACAAATGGAGCGTGAATATACAAGATAGAGGTAAAGCTATCCCTGTAACAGGCCTTGGAGGCGTATAGAGTTGTGAGACGTCGAGGCTCCCACATTTTTTTCGAGACAATCAGCTCACAGATGGCGCTAAGGTTGTCAGCCTTACGCGCCGGCCAGCCGCCTTTTACCCGCCAGGAAGATTCCTAATGCTCATTTCTGTTAGAGGCTGAGTCGAGCCCATGGCCATCGGGAATCGACTTGTAAGTGATCAACAAATATATTCAGCATTCCAAACCCCGTCTATAGGCACACCCCTACACGTGTCAATGTGCCCAGCACTATTAGCATATGAACATAATTGACCTTTTTTTTTTCCAAGAACACGATTCAAATCGAACTCGTGACGTCATGATGGAATTGAAGTTTACTCAGCTTGAGCCATCCCAAATATAACGCAACGCCGCCCATTCCCTGCTTTACACAGTTCGAAGTTAGCCACAGGCGTGTGAGCAAATTTAGGTTGAAGAGATTTTCTGTGGTAATAGATTTTTCGGCTAGAATTTCGTTTTCATTTGTATCGAGGAATTGCATTCCATTTCAATTTTCCATTTTCACTCCCCTTTCCCTGTAAAATAAAATTATCACGCCACTGGTTTTCAAACTGAGGACCCAGCCTTCACGTGTGGAAATTAACTTAAAATACTTAGCCTGTATCAAACAGTATTTCGCAGAAAATCGAAAAATCTGTTCTGAGACTAGTCAGAAATTTACTGTAACATATTGTTTCATCATGAGTTTGAATCCCGAACTTCACGAATATATGGGTATTTGTTATTCCCCTTTTTTATTTCGCTGAGCACAATGTTCATTTGTAAATCTTCATGGATCCTGTGGCTGTTTATGTACCAATGTGCGTTCAGAATGGATCGGAGAGTCTTGGAGGATTTCGATGCTGGAATTTGTGACTGCCGCCCCATATCTGAATTCCATTGGTCCATGTGGGTTTGAGTACTACTCTGTATCGGAGGAGTTCGCTTTCTATTGCTAGTGTTGATCTTCTTCCCAGTAGCCGGTCTACTTGTTTGGCTTTTAGGTTGTGCTGTTTTCTTTTGGATTTGATGTTCTTTGCCAGTCTTCTATCGAGATGCATGCCCAGGTATTTCACTTCATTTTTCTCGGGTAGATCAGTGAAACGCCGGTCACGGTAGCCGAGCGGTCTAAGGCATGAACTGTTTTCGCTCGCTCGGAAGCCGGGATCGTGGGTTCGGATCTGTTTCCTGTGAGGTACGAACTGAATTCTTATATATTATTCTTATACATTGCCGGTCACGGTAGCCGAGCGGTCTAAGGCATGCACTGTCTTCGCTCGCTTGGAATCCGTGATCGTGGGTTCGAATCCCACTCAGGGCATGGATGTTTGTGTGCGTTTTCATGTGTTTGTGTACAGTTAGAGGCCTTGCGACGAGGCCTAGGCCCACTGGGGCTGTAGTGCCAAGGGAAAAATGAAAAAAAGAGATCAATGGAACACGACCATTTCCTGATAATTTAGCTACACTCGACCCTTTAGCCCGAAAGCGGTATCATTACGAGCGAAACCCCGAACTCTGTCTCTGCTGTGTACAGAGTCAAACTTGTGCAACCCTAAGCAGAGCTGAAGTGAGGATAACACAAAATCTGTACTCTGATTTGGCACAGCAGTTCCATAATCAGGCGATAATGAATTTGCAGTGGAATAGCGGATGGCCGAAATTGGGAGCGACATTGATTTATCTCATCTTGCGGTAACGTCGCTTCCGAATGCAAATCGATCCCCATGAAACCCGTCCGGGGTAATCACTGTGCATTGACACGTCTTTCCTTTTATCGAGGGTAGAGAGAACCGACGAGCGTCGGGACGCTTCTATTCTTTGTCACTACACTTCGCGTCTGTGCCTTCTCTGAACAATATGAATAAAACGAGTTCATAACTATCCGTCCATATTTTCCATCTCTGAAAATATTAACTGGATTTTAGTTAAATTTAATACTGGAGGGGCAACTGTGCTACAAGCCGGAAGGTAGCGGGTTCGATTCCCCATAAGGTAACTGGATTATTTTCAATTGACCTAATCCTTCCAGCCGCACTGTGACCCTGGGGTCGACTGAGCCTCTAACAGAAATGAGTACCAAGGATCTTCCTGGGACGTAAAGGGCTCTCGACGCGTAAAGATGACAACCTCACCGCCATCTGTGAGCCGACTGTCTAGAAAATGTGGGAGCCTCGACGTCTAACAACCCTATGGGCCTCCATGGCCTGTTACAGAGATAGTTTTACAGTCGGTTTTGTGACAGCATAGAGACTTGACGCCAGAGAAATAGGGGTTCGATTCCTGGCAGGGATGAGACCAGGTCTCTTATACAATGGCAACCATGGTTGTTTCTCTGGGGATAGAGCGGCCAGGGTGTGATGCTGACCACTTCTATGTAGTGTGGAGGCTATACATCCACTTCACTCCACTCCAAAGGCCATAGTGCGGCTGGAAGGATTAGGTCGATTGAAAAATCTAGCGACCTCATCGGGAGATAAATATTGTTTAGTCAAGCGAATATTAAACTCGCTAAATTCCGAATACTGAACCCAAATAGGAGCTGCTTCAGAGTACAGTGTTATATAGCGCTTATAGCTGACCAACTTTGCATATAACGCTAAAGTTTCGCCCGTCCAAATTCATCTATCTATCCCGTTGTTTGAAACTAAGGGTTGCACGATCCGTAACTACGGAAACACCGAAAAAATAATTTCGCTCCTCCGGCTTCTCTCGTCTGTAAAGAGATTTGCCTCGCAACTTTACTGCCTGTCCACTCCAAGGGTATCCAAAATGCTGATCTTAAAACACGACTGGTTACAAATTGGAAGGCCGAAAGACAGGGGTTAGATTCCCAGGAAATGTAAGGGCTCTTTTATTTTATTACAGCATTTATGCCGCCTCTGGAGACCAGCCTATGGATGCAGGGGGGGCTCTTTCCCCGGCGAAAATGGGTCGGTTATGAGACTAAACACTCACTTTTACCTACCGTGAGGTTAAAATGTGTGAAGTTCACTTTACACTCCCCCATACATCTTCATGGCATGCTGCCTGGTTATGTACACAGACATACACGTATTTATCTTCAAGCAAACATAACCACACAACGGTAATGTCTGGATATATGAAACAAAAGTCCTAAGACTTAATGTATAATCAAACTGGACAGAGTGCACACCATAAGAGTGTTCTGAAGACACCCAGAGCCACCAGAGAGTAAAATGCGGTCATGAGTTCTGTGGGAGTCGGAACCGAGAATCACTGTGCTGGCGAGGGCCAGAAGCAGTTTAGCAGTCGGTACATCGTAACATAAAACACAAAATTCTAGCAGAGTTCTTTGCAGTTTATAAAGATCAACTGATGCCGGCTTATGAATTGCAAGTCAGAAAATTATAAATTATTGTCACATAGTCGTGTGACTATAGACGGGGTTTGGTTTAGATAATAGATCTATTGACCACTTATAGGTCGTAACTACAAATAACTATAACACTATCGCTATTTTCACAATTCACAACTCATTACAACATACACTCTAGTATGCTCAGTCTGCTACTAGACGTTTCTTGCTAACGGCTCCAACAATAGTTATTACTCTGCTTTTCATCTCAAGCCCTCTCTTTACAGACTCCCGTAGAGAAGTGGCTATTGATAACTTGCAGGCTGGCGACCATCTCACACCAACCCCCTAGTCTACATTTCACAGACTGACTTTCAGCTATCTAAGGTCTAACCTTCGTTCCGCTTATAATCCCTCGGGGTGGACCACAAAGAAAACACAGCTCTTTTATTCTTAAAGTTCAACTGTTGCTGCAGAGATGTGTTTACCGCGCCGTTGCGTAGTAACTGCCGCGGCGCGGACCACAAGAAACCTCGCTTCTAACAGTTCCTCTGTTGTCGCGTGTTAATTCCTTGCCGTAGGGATCTGTTTTGTTTGCATTCGCTGCCTAGCAACGGGTCTGCACGCTACAGTATATAAGCTAAATCTAGCAAAATTCATACTTCAGCATCGTAGCAATTGACAGCAAAATAAATCGAACAAGCTGATGTGGCGGTAACATTATACAACCTTAGGGCCCTTTTTTAGTCTAGATCCCCCCCCCCACCTTCACATCTAATCCGACTTCTACTGATTTCTGACTCGTTACAGCCCGGTTAAAGTTGACAAAATGCAATGGAAAACTGGCTCAGGTATGTGTAGGAATAATTTGTATAATTTGGACAACCCTGAGCCGAGAGCTTGTGTCGGGGCGACAGATTTCCTCGTTAATCTTGGCCCCTTGCAGCCCGGATTGTTTCAAGAAGAGGTTTATCAGGGAGAAGGCGAAATTCTTGTCGAAGGTGACTTTCAAGATGTCTACTTCTCTTCCTCTCATTGTATTCCTACTGTAACAATATTTCTTTCTCTCTCCATGTCTTGCCCTGTCGATTGGTAAGACATATGAGGTCATTTCTTTGTGGAAAGTGTCGCCCCCGGAAAGCGGAATTCCGTAAGAACACAGTAACAATTACCAACACTTAAAAAGTTCCGTTATTTTTTAATTTCTGGTACGTTAGCAAATAACCCAAAAAACCGCTCCAACTATTGGAATATCTGTCTGCCTGCTTGTAACATTTTAAGAACAGTATAATGATTTTTATTGGATTTTCTTATTGAAAAAATTTACTAAGATAATTCAGACATATATAATATTGAAGAGTTCTATCTTATGGGATAAAACGCCATGTGGTACGTTGAAAGTCGACCGACGTTTCGGAGTAAAATGTCGCAGACCATCTTACCTGTTTCACGCAGGTTTATCGTTTGGCTTAGTTTTCGATCGTGAAGATGGAGGTGACATTTCCTCCGAAACGTTGCTTGATTTTCAACGCACTGCACGCACTCATATCCCAGAAGAGACAACTCTTCATAACAACTGGTTTGAGAACCCCAGATCCTGTAACAGCCCATGAGGCGTCGAGGCTCCCACATTTTGTACACAACCGGCTCACAGATGGCGATGAAGTTCGTCAGCCTTACGCACCGGCCGGCAGCCCTTTACCCTCCAGGAAGATTCCTGGTACTCATTTCTGCTAGAAGTTGAGTCGACCCCAGGGCCATAGTGCTGTTGGAAGGATTAGGTCAATTGCAAAATCCAGTGACCTCATCGGGACTCGAACCCGCGACCTTCCAGCTTGTAGCACAGTGCCTCAACCAACTACGCTACCGCGTGCCTCCTCTTACATATTGCTGGAATTGAGGTTCTCACGACAGTGAGGGAAGCGTAACGACTTAGACAGCCTCCACAATAAAATAGGCCACGGCCGTAAGAAGATTCTGTACTAAGCCGAGCACAGTGGCCGCGCGCGCGGTCTAAGGTATGAACCGTTTTCGCCCAATCGAACAGTGGGATCGTGGGTTCAAATACCACTCAGGTCATGGATATCTGTGTGCATTTATCCTGTTTGTGTTGTTCTGTGCGACGTGCTGATCCCCCATCCAAGGAGTCCCATCGACTATATATAGGATTAAGAAACTGAAAAAAAGCGGCCAAGGTCAAAAGGGCTTCAGAGCCATAGATAGATCCGTTGCTAAATAATGACTGTAAACAACGCCCGCTGTTAGGCAACATAATATTAACACTCACCAATGAAATAACTGGTAAGAAGTGTTCTCCGATCAGTCCGTGCGATAGCTGTGTGACGCAAAAGTAGAATTAATGTTGGAAGCGTTGTTTTCTATGCGATCCGTGCCGAGAGAGAGAAGTTGTCGGTTCGTGAAGTAGACCACACAAAGAGAAGAACAGTGACTTTGTTCCTTGCAGTTTACTTCAATAGAAGCATAAATCTGCTTTGTTGTTAAGAGATGCTAACAAAGTTTTTGAGGGCTCTGGAAGGCTCGAAGATGTAGCGACGCGGATGCTGACCCAGTTACGTAAAGTTTACGGCAGAGTTACGTCGCCGAAACAAGGTAAAGCCACTTGTAATGTTCTAGTCAGGGGATCATCTATTGGATTATGTTCCAAGCGCAGGAAACGCGCCGTGGCAAGCGGAACATTACGTCTAATCACTTACGTCACGCTGGAGCGAGAGAGTTCAGAAAGTTCAGCCTTGCTCCTGTACGGCGCACTGCGGTTCATAAGGAAGCCTGAATAATGTATCTTTGCTTTGTTGAGGAAATTTTCTTCTTTTTTCATGTTTCCCCTCCCTCTTTCTTCCTTTTATCCACTTGTTATGTTTCTTCGTTCTATTTTTTCTTAATTTTCTTTCTCGACATATTTTCATTTATATCCTCTTATTGTTTTCTCTTTTCTTTCTCCCTCTTCCTTAAACCCTCTCTTTATTCTTTCATTCCTCTCCCCATTACTTTTTTTCTTCTTTCATTACTTTCCATTCTATCTGGTTTATTTATTTTCTTTATCCTTTCAGTGAAATTTTCCTTCCTCTTGTTTTCTATTGTTATTTTGCTTATTTCACTTGGTTGCTTCCAGTACACTATCTCTCTTGTCTCCTTTTTACACGCTTTCTGTATTTTGCCCTTACGCATTTCCATCTTACTGAGGCAGCGTAGTAACTTGACCCTTTGAAGTACGAAAAGAGGGGAGAGAAAAAAGAAAAGGAATTTGGCGGGGGTAGTGAGAGACACTACAATTTGAGAGGAGAAACAAAGAAGTTTTCCTGCTTTGAAGTTTCCCAGGTAGTGCTCGCTCGTCCATCTGGTGGTAGAGTTACGTTAGAACAGGGTAAAGCGTTGGGAAATGCACAGGGTAAAGATAAGGGGAGAAGTAGAGCATGTTCTTTATTTTTTCGGTTGGATTTTTTGGCATTAACGTCAGGAAGAGTGAATGAGTGCAGACTTTTGATTGCATATTGAAAGGGTTTATGGTGAAATTCTAATTCTGACATTGCATTGAGGGATCCATGTGAATCATGCAGTGCAACATGGAATTTGGGTACAATCTCAGCATATGTTCAAGGACAGAAGAAAACGGCGGAAAATTTTATGTTGTTAGCCTATCTGAATAGCTTTTGCATGCAGACTGACTCCTCGGCAGCAGAACATGAATCTTAATGCTACTCCTTGTCTGAGTTTTTGTTTTACTTTATACTTCTACAAATTTTTGTAGTAGTTCTTTTTTTCGTGCGTACAGTTTGTTTTAGTAACGAAAAATTTCACGTGACATGTACAAGGAAGGTGTATTAACTCATGTATAACGTATTCAAATTCATGAGTATGTGTGATAATTTAAAAAAAAATAGTGATTTTTCGAGTACCTTTTGGGTGAAATACACATAAATAATGCTTAAATGTTGAGTTCCTACAACACAGAAAACAAATTTCGTCTCAATGGCAAGCAACAAAGTGTCAACATTGTTCAGGGAAATAATCGCTGTTTATTGTGAGACTCATAAATACACTCTGAATTCAAAATGCAAAATTTCTTCTACCAAAACGGATAGTAAGTGCGAATATACTAGACACTGCCCTTGAAAATGTCAGTGAGACTTAAGACAAAGATGGACAAGACCAGAAGTTATCTTCGGAAACATCCAAATAATTCTGATCTTCACTCTGTTCTTACATACCAGGCTTACTTACTTACTTATTCATAGAACTGAGCCCTTCTGGAGGAGCTGCCAATTCTGCAGCTACTAAAAAATTTCACAGCATTTTATGGAACCCGAAGGTTCATTACTGTGTTCACAAGAGCCCTCCACTGGTCCCTATCCTGAGCCAGATCAATCCAGTCCATACCATCTCATCCTATCTCGCAAAGGTCCATTTTAATATTGTCCACCCACCTACTCCTTGGTCTTCCCAGTGGTCTCTTTCCTTCTGGATTTTCCACCAATATCCTATATGCATTTCTCTTCTCCCACATTCATGCACCATGCCATACCCACACGTACTTATATTCTCATTCCTTTTGTTTTCCCTGACATTCACCATATCTTTTGTTTCACAATTTCGTAATTAATTTCTTTTATAAAATTTCATTATATCATATCAATTTCGTCGAATTCTTAAGCCTTAAACCAGAATAATGTTTACATCTAACCTCATTAAATAATTTTGTGTCTTACGTTGCAATTCCGGTCTTTCTATTGTCCCAGTATAATCCTCTGTTCTCTTTGTTATTTCGGGTTATTTTCCTCTAATCACCTTTGCGTTCACACCTATACGAACTCCCTTTTTATTAGCTTCACTTCTTTGACAAGTTTCAGCTTAATCCTTTGTAGATATTTGTGAATTAAGGGGAAGGTACTCAAATGTACTTCCGTCTTTCAAACTTCTGACAGGGTAAATTTAAATTTATAAATTTTCTGCGAATTTTCAGGGTTGTAAAACAAAGAGAAACTATCAAAATTACAAGACAAATGCGCAAAAGAAGACAGTAGGAAATAATAACTGAGTGTAAATGGGTTATAAGCTAAAACCTTTATTCTCTTCTGCATCGGGAAAGGGCATAGACAAAGCATTGAGGCGAAAGACTTCGAAAGGAATTGGAACGCTGTGTCGCCTTTCTACTGTCTGCAAACATTAAAGCAACGCTCCTCTTCCTGTCATCTATATGACGTTACTTGGATCTGAAACAAGGAAACGGGAGAAAGTAGGCCAAGATTAAAGCAAACACCGATTCTATTCAGTGGACTGGTTAGCAATATGTGGAACTCTTCTCCATTCCGCTGCTGAGCATATTACATCCAGTGGCTTGGTTAGCAATATGTGGAACTCTTCTCCATTCCGCTACTGGGCATATTACATCCAGTGGCTTGGTTAGCAATATGTGGAACTCTTCTCCATTCCGCTGCTGAGCATATTACATCCAGTGGCTTGGTTAGCAATATGTGGAACTCTTCTCCATTCCGCTCCTGAGCATATTACATCCAGTGGCTTGGTTAGCAATATGTGGAACTCTTCTCCATTCCGCTACTGAGCATATTACATCCAGTGGCTTGGTTAGCAATATGTGGAACTCTTCTCCATTCCGCTACTGAGCATATTACATCCAGTGGCTTGGTTAGCAATATGTGGAACTCTTCTCCATTCCGCTACTGAGCATATTATATTCACCTTACACAACCAAATCTGTCCGACAGTACAAGTGCGCCGTGTTTATCTGTTATTCTTCCTCTTCGCTCAAACTTTGGAGCCCAGGGCTGATTTCTCAGTTTCATTGATTATTTTTATAGACGGTAGGACTCCTTGGACGGGTATCAGCTCGTCGCAAGACCTCTATCTAAACACATGACAACACAAATACAGAATGAAGGCATACACACATCAAACATCCATGCCTTGTATGGGATTCGAACTCACGATCCCGGCTTCCGAGAAAGCGAAGACAGTTCACGCCTTAGACCGCTCGGCTACCGTGACCGACAATGTTTATCTACCCCAGAAAAATGAAGTGAAATACCTCGGTAGAAGACTGAGCTGTGGCACGACCGTAGTTGGAAAGTCAGTTCGTTAATCAGGCAGTCGGTTAGGAAGATAAAAGGTAAAGCTATCCCTGTAACAGGCTGTGGAGGCCCATAGGGTTGTGAGACGTCGAGGCTCCCACATCTTCTAGACAGTCGGCTCACAGTTAGCGATGAGGTTGTCAGCCTTACGATCCGGCCGCCCTTTACCCCCAGGAAGAGTCCTGCTACACATTTCTGTTAGAAACTGAGTGCGGCTGGAAGGATTAGGTCAACTGAGAAATCCAGTGATCCCATTGGGAATCGAACTGACAACCTTCCGGCACAACCACAGTGCCTCAACCAACTACGCAGATTAGATAGCTAGTCAGTAGATATTTCTGTGTTAACCTAATGACGTACTTAGCCGTTGTGTTATGAAGTAAAGTAATGAAAACGAAGTCAAGAGACTTTCGAAATAAATGTGTGCGCTGGCAGGCTAACTTCTGCAAGCAAGCATGGAGGCGGTAGGTATCTGCGGTTGTCATGGAAACTGACGCGTCACACTGGAGTACGCAATTTCCTCGCGGCGTCTGGTCAAGCCCGCTCGTCTGTGATGATAAATGAGCACGGGAGTCTGATCTAATTTCTTCTGACAATGAAAAGCGAACGCCGAGGTGAAAGGAAAGTTCATATAGTTTGCGCAATCATGGCAACTACACGCGGCTTTTAAGTAGGTTTCGAAATTAATTTCGAGAGCGATATTTCCATTACGTACGCCGTGTTCTCTCACGAACACATATCGAACACTGATGTGACTGTAAACATAGATACCGCCTCTGTGATCTAGTGGTCAGAGTTCCTGGTTAAAGATCCAGAGTTCCCGGGTTCGATTACCGGCGCTACCAGATTTTCTGAGAGATAGTGGGTCTGGAACGGTGTCCACTCAGCATCGTGAGGATAATTGATGAGCGGTTCCGGTCTAGAAAACCGAGATTAACAGCCGCGGGGATTCACTGCCCTCACCACGCGACACCCTCTATCCCGCAAAAGTTGGCACTAACTTCCCCGACAAGTAGCAGTCGCTCGGTCGGTATAGTTCGCTTGCTTGAGGACTAAAACCATGGAGTTTGTATGGTAGACCAAGATAAATTTTGTCCAGTCATGGCGAGTTTAGTTTAATTACGTTAGTTTTGAAGGTCAATTCATACAACGGCATAAGAATAATGAGAATAAGGTAGGCAGGGCATGTAGAACGTTTTATGTGGAAGAGGAATTTGTATAGGATTTTAGCGAAAGAGCCAGAAGGAAAGAAACCAGTAGTAATACCTAGACGTAGGTGGGAGGATAATATTAAAATAGACCAGACGATATGGTGGTATGGACTTGATTCATATGGCTCAGTCTAGGGACAGGTAGCGGGCTCTTGTGAACACGGTAATGAATCTTCGGTTTCCGTAAAGTGTTTGGAATTTCTTGAGTAGCGGAGCGGCTAGTGTCTTCTCAAAAAGAACTGAGGTCCATAAATTTTATCGGTTAGCACTCACAATTCAGTCCCTTGTCAGGTTATTATAAAATTATCTCTATAATACCAGTGTGAACTGAATTGCTATATATTCTGCCCACAGAGTGTATCTGTGTGTTCCGTATGGTTCTCACATTAAACAGCGACTGTTTCCCTAAGCAGCATTAACCGGTTGGGCTTTGTAGCGGTGACGTAATGTGTTTCCTGTGAGGTACGAACTGAATTGCTATATATTCTGCCCACACAGTGTATCTGTGTGTTCCGTATGGTTCTCACAGTAAACAGCATTAACCGGTATGTAGCCTACATAACGTTGAGCGGCAAGGTTATAAATAATGAATTGTGAGTGATTTGGAAGCATTACCTAATCGAAACATATCCCGATATTTACGTGAAAAGGAATTAGGGAAACCAATGGAAACCTCTGTGAAAATGTGCTGTAAACCAACCAGGATTCGAACCGAGAAAATCTCGAACTTCAGAACTTTACTCCTACGCCAATGCGTTCAGTTTACAGTCGTCATTTGAAACATATGCTCGGGTTTCATGCCACAGAACTGATTTACCGATGATGCATGCTGGTTTTAGGTCGGTTGTTACAATGGCGTCTCACATTCAACTTTCTCTGAATCGTTTCCAAGAGCTCAGCGACTAGGATCGTGTTTCTGTAAAGAGATGTCTGAATGGAAGTATAGAGTTTCAATTAACGATGCCTGTCTATTTTAAAGTTAGCAGGTATATGCTGCAACTCGTGTTACATTCCAGCATAGATCGAGCAGGTTAATGCAACAGTAGGACTCTAGATATATATTCGGCAATCAAATGTCCTCATCATCAAAATTTTACTTGTCTAAACGCAGTTTTAACAGCTTCATTGTGTAAACACGTGAAGCAGGAACAATAAAAGAAGGTAAAGCTATCCCTGTAACAGGCCATGGAGGCCCATAGGGTTGTGATACGTCGAGGCTCACACATTTTCTCGACAGTCGGATCACAGATGGCGGTGAGGTCTCTTGAGCGCCCTTTACCCCCCGAAACATCCCTGATACTCATTTCTGTTAGAAGCTGAGTCGACCCCAGGGCCATAGTGAGGCTGCAACCAACTACGCTACCGCGTGACCCTTACTTACTTACTTACTTACTTACTTACTCATGGAGCTGAGCTCTTTTTGAGCCGCCATTTCTGCGTCTACTCAAGAATTTCCCAGTATTTTATGGAACCCGAAGGTTCATTACCGTGTTCACAAGAGCCCTCCACTGCTCCCAATCCTGAGCTAGATCAATCCAATCCATCCCATCCAATCCTGTCTCTCTAAGATCCATTTTAAAATTGTCCACCCATCTACGCCTTGGTCTTCGTAGTGGCTCTTTCCTTCTGGCTTTTCCACCAATATCATATATGCATTCCTCTTCTCCCTTATTCGTGCTATATGCCCTGCCCATCTCATCCTACTTGACTTGATCATTCTAATTATACTTGGCGAACAGTACAAGTTATGAAGCTCCTCATTATGCAGCTTTCTCCAACCTCACATCACTTCATCTCTCTTCGGTCCAAATATTCTCCTCTGCACCTTGTTCTCAAACATCCTCAGTCTATATTACTCCCTTAATGTCAGAGACCAAGTTTCACACCCATACAGAAACACAGAACCGCGTGGCCCTAATAACACAAACTTCAAATTAAAAATCTTCCCTCGGTGTAACCAAAAATGCATATTTTCATATTGCTTAGGCCTGTAAAATATTTACTTATTTACTTACAATGACTTATGCTCTGTGACAGCAGCTCATTCGTGGAATAATTGGATTGTGGTGTCTTTTGAATTATAAATGGTGGGCGAGAAGGGGTCGTGGCCTATCTTGAAGTGCTATCTCGGCATCTGCATGAGAAACTGAGGAAAACACAAAGAAAAACCTTAGCTATGTTTGAAACCTTTAGATCATTTTCGGATGTTCATACCTTATAAATAAAATCTGAACTTACTAAAGTGTTGATGCTGTTAAAATCCACTGAGACTGAAGTCCACATTTACAGTGACGTTGTTAGAATTACACTGATTCTTAATGATGTATACAGTAAAATGATGACGTAATGATGTACGTCACTATATGATGATATATCCTCAAAAATATTTTAAACCCACTTTATACACATCACTAGAAGGAGAATGTAAATGCAGCAGGAAATAAGAGAGAAAACAGGAAGGAAATAAATAAGTAATAACTACATGGAGAAGCCACGAATTGTGCAGCTACTCAAGAACTTTTCAGCAATTTATGAAACCAGAAGGTTCATTACCGTGTTCACAAGATCCCTCCACTGGTCTCTATCCCGAGCTGGATGAATCCAGCCCATACCACCCTCATTCTATCTCTCGAATAGAAGGAAGGAAGAAAAAAACGAAAGGTAATAAAGGAAGAAGACTCTCACCAGGACGGATATCCATACAAGAGACATGAAGAGGTCGATATGAAAGGAACGCACCGCGCCTGGACGTCTTGGATAATAATAATAATAATAAAAGAATCCCTGGCAGAAAGATGGAACACAAAAGAGGTTTGAGAATCTGAGAAATACAGGCATGAACAGTGGTTGAAAACTGAAAATGTGGGACGTCACAGGAATACGTCCAATCGTATTTAACTTTCTCTGACGCCTGCAGACACATGTAGTCTGCCTATTGGAACAGAACCTCTTCTCTACCTCATTACACTCTGAACTCCCTGCTCGTTCTTCTCGCAGTCTCTTCTTCTTCCTTCTTCACGCGTATTCCTCTTTATTCTCTCCTTCTACAGGCCTTTGTGCCCCAGTTCTGTCTTCTCTCCAGATGAAGCCTCCCCCCCCCCAATGACGGGGTATTGAACTTTTCTCCTTATACGAGATGATGTTGTTCCCCCTTCATGCCACATTTCGATACTCCATATAATTTGATTCATAACTCTCCAGGGATGCTCTAATATTGGTAACACAAGACGCAGCTACCCAGACGAGAGGTATCAGACGCATGGCTAAGATCAGTTACAATTACCAACAACAGACAGAAGAATCAGTGGCTTCAAAGAGAACGAAACCTCTTTTCATGTGTAAATGCCTCGCAACCACAGAGAAATTCGTAATTGGATCGTAACTAAATTAATGAACTCTATGGAGTAGGGCCCTTCTTGAAAAGCCGCCAGTCGCTCAGCCACTCAAGACTTTCGCAAAATTTTATGGAACCCGAAGTTTCATAAGTCGATCTCGGTGGCCGCGCAGTCTAAGGCATGAACTGTCTTCGCACTTTCGAACACTGGGATCGTGGCTTCGAATCCCAAATCAAGGCACGGACGTCTATGTTTATTTTGTGTTTATGTTAGATAGCGGCCTTGCGACGGGCTGATCTGCCGCCCAAGGAGTCCTACCGACTGTCTTAGCTTAAGAAACTTTTTTATTTATTTATTAAACAATCAGAATCTACAATTCTATAAGCTAATTTGCTGACGTAAGAGCTGTGATGCTCTTTAATGACGTGGTGAGTCCCTTCCCCAGTGGGAGGTTCCTCATTAGTTTTCTTTTAGGTCAGCTGGCCAGTATCTTCGGAGTTTTCGATTGTGCTGCGGTTCGACGAGTGGCTGTAGGATGTCGTTTGGGTGATTTGCTAGTTTGCTGTGGTGTGAGGTACTTTTTCTCTGATGAAGTCCTTGGTGTATGGTATATTTAGGTCTGTATGTAACGTTAGGTTGTTTACATACCAGGGTGCATTTGTTATAATTCGAAGTATAGCTTAAGAAACTGAAGTGAAACAAAGCGTTTCACGCATGCCTTATGCTCCAAGTGTGAGCAACAGGAATAGAAGAAGAAGAAGAGGAAGAAGGTTCATTGTCGTGTTCAAAAAAACCCTCCACTTGTTCTTATCCAGAGCCAGGTCAAGCCAATCCGTACTGCCCCATTATATCTCAGATTCATTGTAATATTATTCTCCCACCTACGTCCGGGTGTTTCTAGTGGTCTCTTTCATTCTGGCTTTCACACTAATATCCTATACGCATTCTTCTCCGCCCCATTCGTGCTACATGCTCTTCCCATCTCATCCTTCTTCACTCGATAATTCTACTTGGCGAAAAGTACCGGTTATGAAACTCCTCGTTGTAACTGAAACTTAGTTTATTTAATTATTGCTCCTAGCCTATGGGTTGTACAGCCGAGGGGCCGGGGTTCGATTTTCTGCAAGAGCAAGAGTTTTTCTTTATCCATAACGTCCAGACCGGCTCCTACAGTGCAATTGGTATTGAGAGCTGTTTCGCCGGGGTTAAAGCGGAAGGGCGTGAAGCTGACCACTCTCCTCCATCTAGCGCCGAGGTTAAGACTGGTATTGCTAAATTTCCACTCCCCCGTAAGTCTCAATGGCCTGATGCGTAATTAATTAAAAGCCAGAGATAAATTTACCTTTACGTAAGTCGTATAAGGTCAAGGAAGGGTCCATGAAGGCTGAGGACGCTAGTAAGAGATTTAGGGGTGGAACTCTGTTGTCACGTGTCACTCTGATGTAGGGCCGGACGTTTCGTTTTCACCTATCAATCAGAACCACCGTTCACATATCTATAACTCTACTGCCCTTTGTTGGAACTTGACCGATTTTTCAGTTTCTTGATCCTATACACAGTAGGTAAGACTCCTTGGACGGGGGATCAGCCCGTTGCAAAGCCTCTAACTACACATAAAACAACACATATGGAATAAACGTAGACATCCGTGCCTTGAGTGGGATTCGAACCCACGGTGTCAGCGTTCGAGCGAGCTAAGACACTTCATGAGCCACTGTGATCGGCAAGTTATATCAGTATATAATTATTTACTACGCAATGAAGACGTATGGAAGAGTGGAGGTATGGCTCCATCATTCTTAAACCAGGCACTAGGTGGAGGTAATTGGTCTGTCTCGCGCCCTTACGTCTTTACTCCTGGAAATGAATCCCCGGTGCCTATCGGATAGGAGGCTGGGTAGGCCCCAGAGCCTCTCTGGATAATATGGTGAAGAGAAAAATATCTTGCCCCTGTCGGGAATGGAACCCAAATTCCTCAGGCCCCCAGCCCTTAGCCTATATCGACTTATGAAACCAACTGTAACAGAGTGGTTCAGTCTTGAGTCGAAAGGACTTGAAAAGGAAATTCTTCTTGTTTCTGGGATCAGAGAATGAAGATTTACACTGGCTCATGTGGTTAAAGTTGCTCCTGTGCTTAACTAAATAACCACTACGACATGAAGGGGTATGGGGGAGTGGGTGTATAGGTCCACGAATTTTTGACCTCTGCACTAGTTGCAGGTGAGTGGTCTCTCCTACAAATTGGGTACACACAGAAGCCAGACGCATGAAAGCAGCAAATGAACTACCTCATATGAATCTAATTTTGCGCTCGAAGTCCTGTCTTCTGTTTTCAGTAATAACAACATAATTATGCAGGCTGCCCGCCCTATGTATCATCATTACACAGTTGCAAGTTATTAGCATAAATCCCGATGAAACATTTCTGGTAAAATTTTAAAAACATATGACGTCAGAAATATCCGAACCGAACATTTGTACGTACTGCTTTAGCTCAACTATGTTGTGGGCTGGAAGGCAGAAGAATCACGGTTCGATTCCCAGCAGAGGCAGTAGGCATTTCTTTTTCCATAACTTCCATACCAACCCTAGAATCCACCCAGATTATCTCATGGGTATCATTGGGTCTTTCCCCAAAGGTGAAGCGGCCAGGGCGTGAAGCTGACCACTCATCTCAAAGTAATACCGAGGTTACGAATGGTGGAGCTATACCTCGTCTCCCACCTACGTTTTCATAATATTCAAGGTCGTCAAGGGATAACTTTTTCTTTCAATGGCTTTTCCAGCCCATTAGGGCCCTGGCCTCTTATTCAGTTCCGTAATCATTGTTCGTAGACGGTAGGACTCCTGGAACGGGGGATCAGCTAGTCTCAAGGCCTCTACTTAAACACAGGACAACACAAACACACAATAAACAGATATATCCATGCCTTGAGCGGGATTCCAACCCACGATCCCAGCGTTCCAGCGAGCGAAGACATTTCATGGCTTAGACCGGCCACTGTGATTGGGCAAGGAATAATTTTGCCATTAGGTAAAAAAAGGTAAAGTTGTTCTTGTGCTTAAACAATTGAGCATTATGCCTTGAAGATGTGTGTGGGTGCTGAGGTACACGTATTCTTTTACCTCGTCATTAATTGAAGGTAAGTGGTTAGCTTCACGCCCCGGCAGCTTTACCCCCTGGTTCTCATTGAATAGGAAGCTGGGTTGGCCCTAAGGCCAGTCTGAACACTACAGAAGAAAGACAAATCTTGTCATGCTGGAAATCGAACCCGGACCCTCCAGCCCATAGCCAGTCTCCACACGGACTGAGCTGTCCCGACTCCCTGCAATGCGCGTACATCACAATAAAATTTTTGAAATTTACTTTTATATCAGCTCGATGAAGATTGTTTATGATAGTACACTGGGGATTTTCCTGCGGTAGCGTAGTTGGTTGAGACACGCTACAAACCAGAAGGTAGTGGGTTCGATTCCCGATGAGTTCATTGGATTTGTATATTCACCTGATCCTTCCATCCGCATTTTAACCCTGCGGTCCTTTCAGCTTCTTACATAAATGATTACCAGGAATATTTTGAGGGTTAAAGGAGGGCCGGCGCGTAAGTCTGACAACCTCACCGCCACCTGTGAGCCGATTGTCAAGAAAATGCGGAAGCCTCGACGTCTCACAACCATATGGGCCTCCACGGCCTTTTACTGGAATAGCTTTACCTTTTCGGTTGGGGGGATATTTTTCTAGGGGAAATACTCATAAGGTATCCAGTCTTTGACTTAGAATCGAAACCGAGACTGTATAATGAGCGCCACTCTGCTCTCTGAATGTTGGGGAACTGATATAAGGCATAAGGGGACACGCAGTGAGGTTTCGTCTGCGAAACAGCCACCGTCAAAGGGAAGCATCTAATTTGCATTTAAGTGACGAGGTAATCATATCGCCTCTGCAACGGAAACTTCATGCATCTCATTAAGTGTTACCTTACCTTAGAGGTCACTATTTAAAATTTATCTCTCAGTAGCAGGTTGTAACTAGAGAACAGGCCATTTTTCACAGTAAAACGTAAAGGTAATTAATTAATTATTTAATACTAAATAATATATAAATAAACTTCACCCCTCTTCCGCTTTACTCAAGGGGAAATCACACCTAATACCCATTGAACAGGGGGCTAAATGAGCCCCAGAGACTGTCTGGACGCTGTGGAGAAGAGAGAAAATTGTCCCTGCCTGGACTTGAACTCAGGCCGTCCAGCCCTTAACGAGTCCCTATACCGAGTGAGCTATCCTGTTTATGACTGTGCAGTTATTTTTTTATAATTATTTGTATTCGACCATTTCAGTAAATCGTACTGTGTAGTGTTTAATGGCAGAATAGGAGTAACGAACTGGAGGACATGCAGAATGCAACGGGCGCTACGGAATTTGAGGCACTGTCCCGGAATTCGTTTTGAATGGACGGAGGAAAACAACAGGATTCTCACGCTAAAAATAAATCTTCCTGTAACAGGCCGTGGAGGCCCATAGGGTTGTGAGATGTCGAGGTTCCCACATTTTCTTGACAATCGACTCACAGATGGCGGTGAGGTTGTCAGCCTTACGCGCCGGCCGAGCGTTACTCCCAGGAAGATTCCTGGTACTCATTTCTGTTAGATGCTGAGCCGACCCCAGGACCAAAGTGCGGCTGGAGGGATTAGGTAAATTAAAAAATGCAATGACCCCATTTAGAATCGAACCCGCTACCTTCCGGCTTGTAGCATATTGCGACGGACACGTCAGTGGGGACGGAGATGTGAGGGGGTGCCACTACAGGATGCTGCCCTTCGATCCCACTGTGTTCTGGAATGTACGGTGATTTCTCGTGCAAGAAGTGTGAAGGCAAGGTTCCGGCATTGCGTGATGATTGTGAAGGAAGCAGTGGCTAATTTAAAACACTTCGTAAAGGGAAGCCGAGCGAAATTCCACTCGGCACGGCGGAGCCAGGAGGAAATGACGACTGCGCTAACGAAGTTGAAGGACTTCGTAGTCGGCCGTTGCACGAAGTTTCCGAGAAAAGGAGCCAGAATTTTATATTGCAGTACTTCGCAGTGTAATAAGATATAGCAGTAAAGCTTAATGCTTTCCCTATGTTCATTAAATATTCAAAATTTTTACTTCTCAGTGTCATAAGAAGGGGCACGCGGTAACGTGGTTGGTTGAGGCACTATGCTACAAGCCGGAAGCTCGCAGGTTCGATTCCCGATGAGATCAACTGGATTTTTCAATTAACCTAATCATTATGGCCCTGGGGTCGACCCAGCCTCTAACAGAAATGAGTACCAGGAATCTTCCTGGAGGGTAAAGGGCGGCTGGCGCGTAAGGCTGACAACCTCACCGCCATCTGTGAGCCGATTTTCTAGGAAAAGTGGGAACCTCGACGTCTCACAAACCTGTGTGCCTCCACGGCCTATTACAGGGATACCTTTACCTTTTTCCTTTACTGATGTGATAAAAACCTGGATCGCGAATGCATGGATGTTAGCCTGTCACCATTCTGTGTTGTCATGGTATTTTGGAGAGCAGGACTGTCTGTAAATTATGCTACTGAATTTCTTAGGGAACTTCAATACTACAAGAATCTCTGGCTTTAATAGCGGCTGATTAAGACGTAGGTGAAATAGACCATGGCTTATGGCCCTATGTCTTGCGGGGCTGGCGCGAAGTTGGTTTGACAGGAGGGGGTGGAGAGCCCCTAAGGCTTTCAGATGAAAAAAAAAGTCTTTATTAGGTATAATAAATATAAAATCTTCTATGAAACATCCACGTTCCACCACATTTCTCAGTACCCTGAGATCCCGCACTGAACACTGGTCTGGGGCTCGGTAAACTCTGAAATCTCCTCTGGGCTCGGAGAGTGGATTTGTGGACGATTTAACATGGCTCTCATTATCTGGGTCTGTTACGGTTGAGCGGTATGATTAGTGAGTAATGGAAGGCTTGAGGGGCCGTATCAGATGAGTGTGGAACAATCGTCGAATGACGAGCAGAGGGATGAACTGAAGAGTGTTCCCCAGTTCCACATTGACCACTACAAGTATCACATATAGCCAATAGGGACTGGGTTCGAGGCTATGAAATGAGAAGCCAGTATCGAACTGCCTGAGCTATGGTGCCTTCAGCATGCACTTACGTGCTGCTTTCATTTCCAACTGTGACATGACGCCTGAAAGTCGCAATAGTTGAGCCAGATAAGACGTAAATTGCTAGGCAACGGCTTAGAAAACACGTTCCCGCGGTAACGAATACGTAAGCGACAATACAGGGAGTGTTAGGAAACTGTTTCTTTTTTCTGTTTGGACCGCCACGAAGCTAT
The DNA here is from genome assembly GCF_002891405.2 of Cryptotermes secundus. Taxonomy (NCBI): domain Eukaryota; kingdom Metazoa; phylum Arthropoda; class Insecta; order Blattodea; family Kalotermitidae; genus Cryptotermes; species Cryptotermes secundus. The sequence continues at coordinate 2,219,646 of NW_019724601.1, read as the reverse complement.
GTAACAAAGATCCCAGACCGGCTGAGGGAATAAAGTAGAAGATATGGCGCTATAGACGAGTTTCGGAGTCAATAGTTGAGGGAGTTGACAAGAGGACCTGAGCACGGGAAGATGAATAATCTCCAGTGTTACAAGTCGTTGCTATGAAACGGCTGGTTAAGACACAGCAGGCTGGAAAATGCTTAGCGGGATCTGTGTTGATTTGTAAATTATAGAGATAAGCAATAGCGCTGTGATTACATGTAGTTCCAAGTGTAATCAGTAAATCCAGATCCAGTCTGTACCCCATCTATAGTCACACACATACGTGGTGACATTATTGACCCGTCTCAAACGATGAATTTGAGGTTCCGTTGGTGGTGACTGAACAGTAGAGTCCTCTGTTTTGTAACGCCGTGTAATTCGGAAATGCACGTAGTCTGGTATTTAGGAGGAACACGTTACCTAAACCGTCGGAAGTGAAGAATAATTTGCTGCCTGCTTCTGCTGCTTCCTTCACCCTGAAGATGGTAGCGATATGTTCTGAAAAGTGAGGTTATCTGAAGTACAGGGCGTTACAACCCAGAAGAGCGTAGTCTGCTTCATACGTATATGTACAGTCTGAATATTCTGTGGAGACCTACGGAAGTCGCTGCGCATTAACATCTGCAGAAACCGTTCTCAAGAACCTGAACTTCACCCCGTGTAGGGGACGTTTGATGACAACTGCGTCATACGCAAAGTCAAGTATGCTAATCACAGTGGCTGCTCGGTCTAAGGCATGAACTGTCTTCGCTTGCTCGAACGCTGAGATCGTGGGTTCGAATCCCACTCAAGGCATGGCTGTATGTATTATGTGCGTTTATTCTATTTGTAAGTAGAGGCCTTGAGAAGGGCTGATCCCCGGTCCAAGGAGTCCTACTGACTGTGTATAGGATCAAGAGGCTGGAAAAGCAGCCAACGCACAACAAAGGAATGTAGAGCCCTAATAATAGTAATAATAATAATAATAATAATAATAATAATAATAATAATAATAAAGTTAACGTACAATGATACTAATAATCTTACACACATTGGTCCCAAATTACTAGTATACTAAATAAACAACAATGTAAAATTCAGCACAACCTAGCCCCTGCTAAAAGTCAAACGGCTCAATACAAAAGAGCTTAAATTGATAAATTTGAAAATAGTTTATGGTTAGAATGTTTCCGAATATATATATATATATATATATATATATATATTTACAAGGGGCACACTGTAGCGTAGTTGGTTGAGGCACTGTGCTACAAACCGAAAGGTCGCGGGTTCAAGTCCCGATGAGGTGAATTTTTCAATCTGCCTAATCCTTCCAGCCGCACTATGGCCCTGGGGTCAACTCAGCCTCTAACAGAAATGAGTATCAGGAATCTTCCTGGGGGTAAAAGGTGGCTGGCGCGTAAGGATGACAACCTTATCGCCATCTGTGAGCCGATTGTCTACAAAATGTGGGAGCCTTGACGTCTCACAAACCTATAGGCCTTCAAGGCCTGTTACAGGGATATCTCTGCCTGTGTATTTACAGTGTCACTGTACTTCCTTCTTCTGTAGAAATCAGATCGAAGTAATTTCCTTCCGACACTATGCATATCGTCGATCCCTCTTGCGCAGATCAGATGCAGCAAGAAAATAGGCGAACTGTACACTTCTGATAAGAGAACGCTTTGTTTCCAACTACACTGAAACCCGTTCTCCATCTTTAAAGCTTCCGGCGCGTTAAGGTGATAACTCACCCTTTGAAACTCAATATACATTCAAACAAAGGCATTCACGCAATGCCCTCTGTTATCTACGTCTGCCCGGTGTTTATTTTTACAGATTTATTTCACTCTACATGCAACGAGGTTCATAGTTTTAAGGGTCGGATTTATAAGCAGACCAAGGATGAAACTCTCCTGGGGGTTAGTGATAATTTCTTTAGGAATTCGGATACACTTAAACATATTAATATGTATGATTTCCAATGAAAATTACAAACAAACTCCGTGGCCTGTAGTCCGCAAGTGAACTATACCGACCAAGCGACCACCGCTTTTCGGTGAAGTTAGTGCAAACTTTAGTGGATAGGGGGTGTCGTGTGGTCAGAGCAACGAATCCCCACGGCCGTTAATCTCGGTTTTCTTCCAGTAATGTTTCAAACATCTTTCCCTCCTAAGCTAAAAGGAAATCTATCCCTGTAACAGGCCGTTGAGGTCCATAGGGTTGTGAGACTTCGACGCTCCCACATTCTCTAGACAATCTGCTCACAGATGGCGGTAATGTTGTCAGCCTTATGCGCCGGCCGCCCTTTACCCCAAGGAAGATGCCTGGTACACATTTCTGTTAGAGGCTGAGTTGACCCCAGGGCCATAATGCGGCTGGAAGGGTTAGGTAAATTGAAAAATCCCATGACATCTCCAAGATCGAAAAATTAGTTGTGCAAGGAAGCAGCCGGAGTTCTTCCAGACTTCATGGCGTCACATTCAAGTTGTAATCTTCAGAATCAGTGACATCAGATCTAGCCCACATCTCTGTCCCTGTCATGAGTCGTCAGTTATATTGATATAGGGCAAAGAGAGCAATGGTAAATTACAAGAATGTACGGGATTAAATTCTAAGAATCTCGGGCAATGTTTCCTATAAGATTGATTATCAAACTCTTGGGGTTAATTCTATGTCATCTTTCAATGTTAGCTTCTTTGAGTTATCGCCTACACAATACAGCGACAGGGCTCTCTTAACCCCCACTCTCTCTTTATTCACGCTGATTTAATTAATTCCTGGTACAAATTGGTGCCAGGTGTAAGGTGCCGCTGTTAACATGAACGAGTGCCGTCAAAACACGAAAAAAACCAGACCATGCGCAGTTTCAGAGAAACCTTTCGGACGAACAAACAATACAAACGCTTGTTTACTTGTGGGAGGAGTAAAACTATCTAAGATTTGAGGTTTTCACGGCGGTGACTATGAAGAATGTCGTCTTCTGGGATGTGGCGCCGTGTAGATATTGTGTGAACCGACGTTTTGGAGGAACGTATCGCCTCCATCTTCAGGGTAGAAAAGTCCGCGAGCAGATGGCTGCACGTCCGAGGGTGTGGGAACGTCTCATTTCCCGCAATCAATACATTTTATAAGAGACGCCTACGTAACGGGTGCAGATGTACTGTAAGGCTTGAAGGCGTCGATTTGAGTCAAGCGTCGTAGACGAGTTTTTTGTAATAACTTAATAAACTGTTGTGTGTGGCAGGCAACAGACTACAGACATTTCGATTCTGCGAAGTAATTTCGCACTACATAACATCAGCTTTAAAGAATATTGGAGAAAATTACATATTGAGGACCTTTATGAGTTGTATACTACAGGAAATATTCATGCACAACGAAATCGAGAAATGTTGAGGTGGGTGGGATATGTAACGAACACTCCCCAAACACGTTGAGATTATTCTTCCAAAATTTCTCTTGAACACCTACGCATTGCATTACGTCCTGTTCTGAGAAAGCACAATCATCTCTGACCTGCTGGCCTGCGTTCCTTTGAAACTGTTCAGTCTCTGTGACATGTCTCAACATCGAGAAGTCGAATTGTTTGTTCGCTCACTCCTCCTCTGTTGTCTCTGTGTTTGAGTTTCCCATTAAGTTCATAAGTTGGCTGCCTTGATCATGTAAACTCAGCCCTGTGGCTCCTTGAATACAATATGCATGCATACTGCCTGATTTCGTGTAACTGTGGGGCTGAATTCCATTAGCATGTACCCTCTGAAGCTACGAGATCGATATCAATTTTACTTATTAAATTCCACTAGATTCAATTAATTTTATTTTAATTTCAAAACACTCAAAGTTACACGTTACACAGGAGAACGAATTGTGAAATATTTATAACTTAATCCGCCACAAAAAAAGAACTTTTTTTTAACATCGGGTTCTCTCTTCTGGGATATAACGCCGTGTAGTCCTTTGAATCAGAAGAAAATTTAGCCTCCATCTTCAGGGTCGAAGAGTAAGCGAATAAAGAAACCACCACGAAGAAGGAAGCAGCAAAGTGCTGTGATACATATCTCACTTTATCCGTCGGACAGGAGGCTGGATGGGCCTTAGGGCCAATTTGGACTCTGATGAGAACATAATTATCTCTTTTCCCTTTGCCGGAAACATGAATAGCTCAGTCGGTATAGTGACTGGCTACAAGGTGTGCGACAAAATGGTCGGAGTTTAAGTACAGTAAGGTAAGAATTTTCTTTTCTCCACTTTGTCGAGACCGGTTCTAGGGCCCACACAGTCTCCTATCCAATTGGTACCGGGGGTTAAAGCGGACGGGGCGTGAAGCAGACCGCTCCCAACTATTGCCGACGTCAAGAATACGTGGATCTATACATCAACTCTCCCCCATACGTCTTTATGGCATAGTTCTTAATTAATTAAGCACAGGGACAACATTACTGCCGAAGTAGAATCATGAATTATCCGGTCTGTAGGTTTGTACCTATAACGAATGGCTCTACTTAAGGGTAGAGTTCAGTAACATTTGACAGAGAGTGTACGTATGCTGTATTAACGCCTGATAGAGCCATTTATCACGGGAAGCCTGGGCGTGTCTTGCCATCACAAGCAGCGCGCCCAGCCAGTCCATCTGTGTATCCGATTAAAAATACGACAATCTGACTCTAACAAACAAAGAGACAACAGACTGTCGCTGTGCGAGGCCTGATAGGCAGCTAGCTGAAAGGTAAAGGGTAACATGAAAGAATGAAGCCAGAGAAATAATCCGTTTTACCTCCCAGGTACGTGTTATCCACGTATTAACATGAGGGATTAGGTTTTACATGCGTGTTCATATTCGAGGGAAAGAGTTCAGAGTGGTTAAAAACTTCCTCGGAAGAGCCAGAAGCAGTCCCACGTTTTGTTATTACGTCGATTTAACTACGTCATCTGTCCGCAGAGCAAGGCGGCTCAAACGGCAAGACTTCGGGCGTATTCTGGAGGTTTTCGGTTCGTATCTCGACCAGAATAGGCACAATAGATCACTGTGGTCGCGGTGCAAGGGCCAAGAAGGCCCACCCCTTTTACATTCATTCATCTCGACCAGAACACTCGCTACTCTAATACAGGGTTCTTACATCGACGTTTTCAGTCCTTTATTAGGTGACGACTGCTGCCTTTCAAATCCTTTCCAATTCATTAGCCTTCTACCACCATATATTTAGCCATTATATAAGCCAAACATTGAGAGCGTTCTAAAAATCCCCATGGCTCTTAAAATGATTTAAAATTACGTAAGTATAATTTTAGATAAGATTCGAAACCCCATTCATAATTTATATTTCCCTAAAATAGAAGTAAAAGGTAACAGGCTGTGGAGGCCCATACGAGTGTGAGACATCGAGGCTGTCACATTTTCACAGATGGTGATATGGTTGTCAGCCCTACGCGCCAGCCACCCTTTACCCTCCATGAAGATTCCTGCTACTCATTTCTGTTAGAGGCTGAGTCGACTCCAGGGCCATAGTGCGGCTGGAAGGATTATAAAAAAAAACTCTGTGGCCTGTAGTCCGCAAACGAATTATACCGACCGAGCGACCGCCGCTTGTCGGCGAAGTTAGTGCCAAATTTAGTGGAATGAGGGTGTCGCTTGGTCAGTGCAACGGATCCCCACGGCCGTTTATCTCGGTTATCTAGACCGGGGCTGGAAGGATTAGGTGACTTAAAAATTCAATCACCTAATCGGGATCGAACCAACGACCTTCCGGCTTGTACCATAGTTCCTCAACCAAATACGCTACCCCCTGACTTGATATTTTGGAGTCCTATTCCTTTTTGTTTAACTTTTAGCAGCTGTACATTGTTAAGATTCCTCCTCGAGGACCAAAGCCTTATCGTGGTTAGCGAGCTCCAGCGACCCAGGGAGCTATGCTGGCGAGAGCGTAAGCTTCTGGTAGGGCCACCTATATCAGACAGGACAAAGGATAAGGGCCAGACGAACTGTAGTCACTGGTCCTACAGGTCGGGGTTTTAGCGTGGGACTATTATTCATCTTATTGCTAGTGGGTTGGGACTTAGTCCCACCCCACTAGCATTAAGAATACTTCGCCGACAAGCGGCGGTCTCTCGGTCGGTAGAGTTCGCTTGCGTACTAAAACCACGGATTTTTTTTACCTACACTTCAAAAATAGGTTTAAAAGAAATTTCTGTGCCGAACATAGAGCGTGACCCATGAACGGTGTAAGGATACGAGTAGATGTGTAAGCAAATTTTGTGGCTGGTTGTCTTTTGGAGCCCATCCGTGACATCCTCCATACCAGAATAGCAATGCCGTCTATCTGGGATGTTTTGAAACTAAAACCGTCATCAAAGAATAAAAGCCGAGAACAATATATAAAAACGCTTTCTGTTGCTCAGTGTTCCCCAGAGCTGCGACTTGGGCTCTGTGTACAGGAAGAGTTTCTTCTTCTTTTGCATATTTCCATGTGCAGATTAAGCCAAAGAACTGATTTGCATAACTCTGATATTATGTGCGAGGTGCTTTCTCCCTTAAGAACGGGGAGTTGTTTGTTCTTCTTTGTTTTATAAATTGAAACGAGAGGGCGTCGGGAAGGGTCGCGCGGTGTGCATAAGTGACACAAGCAGCCGTAACAGGCACGCCACTTGATTAGCTTCAATCTTACGGCACTCTCGCAACGTCCATCAGTAGCAGGCAAATTATTCACTGCTCTAATCTTTTCTTTGTTTCTGTCTAACTGCAACTTTCCTTATTACCTGTCCCCTCGTCTCTTTCTATCTTATTTCTCTCTTTCTTTTTCCCTTCCTACTCTCCTTTATTTGAATCTGTTTCTCTGGTCTCTTCTTATTTCTTCCTGTTTATTGCAATTTCACAGAAAATGAGTCATATTTATTTGTATTTTATTTATTTACTACTATAAAGGGGGCACGCGGTAACGTAGTTGGTTGAGGCACTTCAATGGATCTTTCAATTGACATAATCCTTCCAGCCGCATTGTGACCCTGGGGTCGACTCAAGCCTCTAACAGAAATGAGTACTAGGAATCTTTATGGGGGTTAAAGGGCGGCCGGTGCGTAAGACTGACAACCTCACCGCCATCTGTGAGCCAATTTTCTAGATATTGTGGGAGCCTCGACGTCTCACAACCCTATGGTCCTCTACGGCCTGTTACAGGGATAGCTTTAACCCTTTTTTGTCTTTTTTACTGCTATAAAGAGTGTTGGATTTCCAATATGCTTGTTAAAAACAAAATTAACCAAATATAAGAATCATCAGTAACTTAAATATATCTAGAAAGACAGCCACATTTATGGCTAAAATAGCAAATTTCATAGAATAAGGGAGCAGTGCTGCTGTCTAGAGGATTTGTTTTTAACAAATGTGAACACGGTAATAGGGCCAGAAACATGACTTCCACTGCTGTTCTCTTTCCATTCGTTAGTATCTGTAAATATACATAACGACAGGCAGACAAGGGCCTATGTGGATTTATATAACAACACTGTCATTTATGTAGTTCAGCACATGCAGTGTCAATTGGTAAGATTTTTACCGAATAATATTTAAATTTTAAAATGTGTGAATAGAAACAATATTCTCATAACATAAAATACTACCTCGGTACACTTCTCAGTGGTAAAACCATGAACAGAACCTCAGTATAGAAATAAATTGGAGCGGGGTTTGATCCCAGTACATTTCAAACAATTCTACGCCAGTTACAGATTCGAACCTTTCAAAACACCGGGTACTTTTTTAATTGCGCCTTATTCGCCCTGTTGTTACAACGCCAGAAAATAACGTCATCAGCTCAGTAACAATTAATTTCAGCAAGAAGCTCTAATTAATTTCTTTGGGTCCCAAAATGCTAAAGCCTTCGCACTGAAATGCAGACGAGTTCATGTTTACGGGGTTTAGACGGCAGCCAGCGTCTGACTGGCCTTGCACTTTGCTCCCAACTGTACTGAGTGAGAGGGGCTCTGAACCAACAAGAATTTTCCACTCTCCGCTCTCCACAGTTTACTTAACCCTGTTTGCTAAATGCATATTCTTGTACTTTCCCCTGAGTATCATCCCCTTGTTCTCCCTTCTCACCCCGTGAATATCACTTCTTCAAAACATCTCCTATACACAGAGTAATTAATCTGACGGTGAGAGGAAAGCCGTGATATTACGCAATTTGGGGTAATTACAACAAATAAATAGGGGTATGCGGTAGCGTAGTTGGTTGAGGCACTGTGCTACAAGCTTGAAGGTCGCGGGTTCGATTCCCGATGAGGTCATTGGAATTTTCAATGGACCTAATCCTGTTGTCAGCCTTACGCGTCCGGTCGCGCTTTACCCCCAGGAAGATTCCTGATACTCATTTATATTAGAGGCTGAGTCGACCCTAGGGCCATAATGCGGCTGGAAGGATTAGGTGAATTGAAAAATCCAATGACCTCATCGGGAATCGAACCCGCGACCTTCAAGCTTGTAGCACAGTGCCTCGACCAACTAAGCTACCGCGTGCCCCCCACAGACATCAAGATGATCTCAAAAGCCTAAAAAAAATAGGGGGATACGTTGAAAGAAGGGCGTACGGACAAATAGAACGCAAGATCTCATTGGTCTGCTTCTGTGTTCTTCACAACAAGGAAAGCTGGCTAAAATGGACCTTAAAGGAATAAGATCAGAGCGTGTGGTTTGGATTCATCTGGCTCAGGATAGGAAGCAGTTGCGGGCTCTTGTTAGCACTGTAATAAAGTCGAGGTATCCACAAATATGGCAACTTCCTGAGTAGTTGAGCAACTCTCAGCTTCTGAAGACAGACTCAGTTCCATGGAGTTACTGATTTGATTAATCACCTATTTTATCAGTCAGACCGCCTCTATGGTCTAGTGGTCAGAGTTCCTGGCTACAGATCCAGAGGTTCCGGGTTCGGTTCCCGGCGCTACAAGATTTTCTGAGAAGTTGTGGGTCTGGAACGGGGTCCACTTAGCCTCATGAGGATAACTGAGGAGCTATTTCAAGGAAATAGCGGCTCCGGTCTAGAAACCCGAAATTAACGGACGTGGGAATCCGTTGTGCTGACCACGCGACACCCTCTATCCGCTAAAGTTGGCACTAACTTCGCCGACAAGCGACGGTCGCTCGGTCGGTATAGTTCGCTTGCAGACTCAAGCCATGGAGATTTTGTAGTTTAGTTGTGATCTCCTAGCATACACAAGGCTGATAAAACTGGCTGTAATGCTGCAGGGGGAAGGGATGTGTGTTAAGGGTGACGGTGAGACAGCAAATGCAGAAATCAAGGTCTTATTGTGTACGATAGTCTGTCCATGTTGCACGAACAGTTTTGTAATGATCATTTCGTCCTGAAGTCCGTCATTATTCTGCTTTCTATAGAGTTAATCTGCAACAGTTACAGACGCCTTCCAAAACTTTCTCTCTGCCACCATTAATACGTATATACGAGCATATTGCAAGTTGATTTTCAACTGAATTACTTCTTCAGCTGCTGTTTAGTTCTACCATTTCGAAAATGTTTAAACATTCAGAAAACCATAGCTCTGGATTAAAATACGGCAGTGTTACAAAGACAGCTTCAATCTCTGGAGATTATATATAGATTATACACTCCCTGCGTCAGAATGTTTGGTATAGTTTTGTTATTAGAATTTCTGGTATATTGTTTGACATACGTATTTGCTTCATCATTAATTTTCGAGGTTACGTCAAAGTTTTGGGAAACTACTAGATTTGAGGTTCTGACAGCCTGAACACAGAAGTACAGATTTGTGACGAGAACATAAAATGCACTTATGGTAAAGTGAAATTTTCTCTTGTACTTAAATATGTCGCGGTAGCGTAGTTGCTTGAGGCCCTATGCTACAAGCCGGAAGGTCGCGTGTTCAAGCCCCTATAAGGTAGATTTTTTCAATTGACCTAATCCTTCCAGCCTCACTATGGTCCTGAGTTCGACTTAATATCTAAAAGAAATGAGTACCAGGAATCTTCCTGAGAGTAAAGGGCGGCCGGGCGCGTAAAACTGACAACTTTACTGCCATCTGTGAACCGAATGTCTAGAGGAAATGTGGGAGCCTCGACGTCTCACAAACCTATGGGCCTTCACGGCCTGTTACATGGATAGCTTTTACTTAAAAATATAATTAATCACTATGCTATGAAGGCATATGTGGTACTGGAGGTATAGCTCCACCATTCTTAACCTCGGCACTAGATGAAAGTGAGTGGTCTGCTTCGTAGCCCTGCCGCTTTACCCCTAGGATACAGTCACGAGTACCCACTCTATAGGAGCCAGTTTGGAATGGAGAGATCTCTTCCCCTTGCCCAGATTCGAACTCCGTTCTCTTGGTCGCCCACAGCTTAGTCGCTCGACTCACTTAGCTATCCCGGTTCATAGTGAGATTGTTCCTGTGCTTAATTAGTCACCACGCCTCGTAGTCTTATTGGGGAGTACACATATAATTTCACGTTTTCCTAACCTCGGAACCTAGACGGAACTGAGTGGTCAGCTTCATGCTCCGGTCGCTTTTACACCGACGAAATAATCCTCGAAATACAAAGGGCAGGTTTCGTGGGTGTTGGTGTGAACACGATTCTGGAAATGAGCACAGACGGGAATCAAACACCTATTCTCCGGTTGTCCAGCCCGCAAAGGGGTCACTATGACGAGACAGACACAACTGCTCCCCATTAAAACCGTGCTTGACGTAACTCGACACAGGGATACCAACAGAGCAAGTATAACCGTGAAATTTTGTCGAATGTTGAGAAGTCTGATATCGCTGCCTGTTCCTGTTCAAATAAATTCTCATGAAATTATATTATGAACTGTAAAATATGAAGACCACTCACAATTAATGCCGTCATGTTGTCTGTCAAATGACACCTGATTCACCCAAGTGGCCTACAAAATTATGCTTTTCCAATCCATCAAATTGTAACCCTAAACCTCATGTTATTTGGCGTGTCGAGTTCTGTCCAATATTTCACTAATGCTCGCTGACATGAAAGGACAGCTAAATCAACACTTCTCTGCAGAAACAACTGCAATGAATACCATTGAAATTATTATAAAACAAAATTTATAAATTAGTTCTAGCCATTGTAAAATGAATAAACCATCAGGGGGTGTCTGGTTCGAATCTGGGCCGTGATACAGAATATTCCAAATGTTTTCATGGCGTTACCTAGTCCTTGCATGGAAATACCGGAATATTATCTCGACTATATCACTACAGGTTCCTTCCAAATCCCTGCCAATTCATTACTGACCCATAATCCTATCGCGTAACGCTATATATAGACTGAGATCGAGAGGACAGGGAGGAGTTTTGTTTGTATTTCGGTCGGGAAACCGGACATCCTGACTGAGGTCTGTCGTGGTATTTCTCATTCCCTCAGCAGTACCTCGGTCGATCCCCGATTGTCTCCTTTCAGATCCCTTCCCGATGGGTTAATTATTCAGCTATTCTAAGTTAAGACTACTGAGCTCAGATAAAGACAGCATCTTAAAATATACATGGACTACATAAAATAATAATATATTTTATGATATATTATAATGTATATTTTTAGTGAAAAAATGTTTTAGGTGTTTTTCTTTTATTTATTTTAAATATCGTTGTTGCATTATTGACGGTGTACGTATAATTGAATAACCGAATACATAAAATAAACTTAACCCTCTTCTTTTCCTTTATTTTTGTTTTTCTTTTTGCGTTTCTTTTCTCCCAGAATTTCTTCCTGTCTTCTGTGGATACCAAAACGTTTTCTGACGGTTATAACCTAATTTCATGAAAAAGTATTGTTCTGTCTGTCCGCCATTTTGTGTTCGTGTGATCGTGCTCGTTTCCGTCCCAGTGTATTATGGACGTTCACTTCTATGTAGACATACAGATTTATATCTCCAATTAATGAACATAAAAACCGCAAGAAAGTTATTTGGGAAATATTTAAACCCCAATCTGCAGCCAATCTTCCTGCTGTAATACTCAATCCAGTATGAGACTCCGGATGCGTCATTAATGAGGAGACCATTACGTCATTAACTCAAAGGTAACGGATTCTACAGAGTGATTCTAAATTTTTGTCAGTGTTTCCGTGCCCTATAAATTTCAAACCGAAAATAAGAAAATAAAACTGCTTATGGAATATGAAAATGTAACCAAGAAAGTTTCATATATGCCAAATAAAACGTTTTGAGTTTCAATTTCATTTTTTGTTTTTCCTTGGCACTACAGCCCCAGTAGGCCTAGGCCTACCTCCATGATCTTCTCCGTTCACTTCGGTTTTTCTAGATCTTACACATTCGGTAGGATTCCTTGGGCAGGTGATCAGCTCGTCGCAAGGCCTCTACCTGTACACAAACACAGAAAAACGCACACACACAAACTAAACATCCATGCCCTGAGTGGGTTTCGAACCCACGATCCCGGTTTCCAAGCGAGCGAAGACAGTACATGCCTTAGACCGCTCGGCTACCGTGACCGGCTCAATTTCATATTACGTAAGTAATTTTATTTTGCTGTTTTCTATTTGAAAATTATAGGGCACGGAAACACAGACAATAATTTAGAATCACATTGTATTTTCAATACGTTTTCGGTACTTATACCTATGCCAGTGGAGTGTTCAAATGTACGTGTAACTACATCTGTAAGGTTGCCTGGATAATGTACTACGCATCCTCGCTCATATAGCAAATTATAACGCGGACGTAAAAGCACATTGTCCTTGAACTTCATTAATTAAGCACTGCGCCATGGAGACGTATGGTGGAGTAAAGCAATAGCATATTTATTGATCTCTGCACTAGAAAGGAGTGTTCTGCTTCAGACCCCGGCCGCTTTAACCCCGGAGAAAGAGCCCAAGGTAATTATAGGATAGGACGCTGGATAAAGTCAAAAACCTGTCTTGACCCTGCCGTGAATGGAACCTCGGTCGTCAAGCCCGTAGCCCGTCGCTGTACCGACTGAGGTACCGTGAATCCATTAGCAAATTATGCCTCGTGTATTTCTGTGGATGCTGTTAGAACAGATGTCTGCATCCCCACGCCATGAAACGTGAAGATGAGTCTCGGGAGGGGGAGTGGCCATTCATCGGGAAACTGCACCCCCTCCCCTTTTCTGTGGTATCTGGTCGTAATTCGGTCGATTTGCTAACAGAACCATGGTCCTGAACACGACCAGTACTGATATGCATTTGGAGGGACGATAAACTGACAAGCAGACATGAGTAGGGCGCGTTCGGTGCGTTGGCAGGCTCTCCCTTACAAACAACTTCGACTACATATAAATAAAGTAATTAATTTTTATTACAAAAGGCTTTCATTAAAGGCCTCACAGCGATTAATGATCCCTCTTTAAGTAAGGAAAAACAAGGATATTGTATGAAGTGCTCAGAAACTGTTCGTGGAAACAGGAAGATGACTTCCAAGTGAATGGTACACAAATTTCCGGGACAGCCGGAGCCAAAAAATAATTGTAAGAATACTTCTAAGGGTCGTCCTCTGTACTCAGGATACAAGCGTGGTATTTTTAGCCTACTTGCCTTATTTTGAAGGAATAAAAACAGGCATATGAGATCACCGTGCTGTTCGTATACCCTCTCCCAACAACTTTTGGATGCCTGCTCGAAGTAGCACCACTAAGGAGGGAGAGGTTGGATAACAGCCATGCGGCTGTAGGATATTCGGAAGTGTGTAATGTGACAAGACAACTGAAAGCCGGAATAGTGGAGCCAGAAGATATGTCCGCTGTTAGGCAACGACCAGGTAAACACATTCCCCAGGGACAGCGCAGTCTGTATAGCGACTGGCTATGGGCTGGACGACGAATGATCGGAGTTCGAGTCCCGGTAGAATCAAGAATTTTCTCTTCTCCACAACGTCCAGACCTGTTCTGGGAGACATCCAGCTTCCTATCCAATGGGTACCGGGGGCTCTTCCCCGGGGTAAAGCGGTTGGGGCGCCAAGTTGACCACTCACTTCCAACTAATGCCGAAGTCAAAAAACGTATGCCTTCATAGCGCAGTGTTTAATTGGTTAAACAAAGGGACAGCTTTACCTTTTAACCTATCTTTCTACCCATCCATTTATCTAATTATTCATCGTATTCTCTACATATTATCACGTCGTATGTGTGACTTTAGACGGGGTTTGGATTGGTGAATGGATTTATTGACCACTTACAGACAGTAACTTCAGATAACTGTAACACTATCGCTATTTCCACAATTTACCCTTCACTAGAGCACACAGTCTAATGTTCTCAGTCTGCTACTAGACATTTTCTGGTCACTGCTTGAACAATGTCTATTCCTCTACCTCCGTCTTAAGTCCTGTCTTCACAGATTCCCGTACAGAACTATCAACAGACTAAGATCTAACCTTGATCCTTGCTTATAACATCTTGGCACGCACCACATAGAAAACACAGATATTCTATTGTTGCGTAATGCTGCATGCGTTACCTAGTAACACCGCTTTGCAACAGGTCTATACACCACAATATTTTTTATATCTGTATATTTCTGTCTGTCTACACATCTGTATTTATTTTTGTCTTTCTTTCAGTCTTTTCTTCTCTTTTTCGTCCCTTTGTTTGTAATTGTTGTTTCTTTCTTTCTCGGCCTTACCTCAATTCCTCCTTTTCCAGTTCCGTAACTGGCCGCTCACCAATACAAGCGTGAAGCGTCAGAGCTCCGCCAGCCAGCCTTCATGTATAGACTCGCAGACATTTCCCATCATCCCGTATTTCAGTTCTCTGATCCTCTTAGAGTTCGGGTGCAGGAATAGCTCCTTTATTATGAAATGCAATATAAAGAGTCTGCGTGACGTAATTAATGCGCTTCGAAACGAACTCGGCAGCTGAAAGGTAGCTCAGCGGTGTGCTCGGCTATAAGAAACCTCCTTTCTGTATGTTTTTAATTCAACTTCCAAACGTCGTCGTCTTACATTACACATAACTAAGTCTATAGAGATGAGCCCTCCTTGAGAAGCCCCCAGTTGCTCAGCTACTCAAGAATTTCTAAACACTTTATGGGACCCGTAAGTTCATTACCGTGCTCACAAGGGTCCTTCCAGTGTTTCCTATCCTGAGCCAGATCACTGAAGTTCATACCATCCCATCCTATCTCTCTAAGATCTATTTTAATATTGTCTACCCACTTACATTTTGGTCTTCCTAGTGGTCTCTTTCCTTTTGGCTTTCCGACGAAACTCTATATGCATTCTTCTTCGCTCCCTTTCGTGCAACATGCCATGCCATCTCATCTTCCTTGACCTGATGATTCAATTATACTAGGCGATATCTTACTTTACACGTGATTTATTTCAGTTTACATTCCTCCATATCCCTTCATGGCATCGTGCTTAATTATTTTATTTATATTTCTTAACTTCGTCGAGGAATGTAAAGCTTAAGCATTCACGCGTAGACAGAGCGTTCCCTTTTACTTCGATACATAAATATTGTTACAGTATTCCAGAGTTACTGAATTTCGAAAGAATATCGGGGAAAAAGGAAGTTTTGTTGGTTGTGAGGTTCTCAGAACCGTGGCCACGAGAACTCTACTCAGGGCTGCAACGCCGTGAGATGAGGTATAGGTTCATGGACGGTTCAAGAGACAATCTTCAGGGCAAGAGAGGAACCAAATTAACCAAAAAGAAATAATGAGAAAGAAGGGTGAATCCCACGTGGAACAATTTCAGATCGAGGCCCTTAGAAGAATCGAGAGATAACCAATAAAAGCGAGGAGATCCAACACTACTTACCATGTGTAACGCATACAGAGATCCCTGTGACACGCCGTGGAGGCCCATAGGCTTGTGGGACGTCGAGGCTCCCACATTCTCTAGACAATCGGCTCATTTATGGCGGTGAGGTTGCCAGCCTTACGCGCCGGCCGCCCTTTACCATCAGGAAGATTCCTGGTACTCATTTCTGTTAGAGGCTGAGTCGACCCCAGGGCCATAGTGCGGTTGAAAGAATTAGGTCAATTGAAATATTCAATGACATCACCGGGAATCAAACCCGCGACCTTCCGGCTTGTAGCATAGTGCCTCAACCAACTACGTTACCGCGTGCCCCCAGAATTCATGGCTGATAATGGCAGAACTTTGACAAGAATCGAACCCTCTCAACTTCAGAGATGACAACCTGCAGTTCATGAACTTAACGTGTCCATGTTATATGGACAGAGTAAGCAGTAAAACGTGGGACGCGGCGGAAGATTGGAAAGGCAGGGTTTTTGAACAAGGTGTAGCAGTGAAGGCCAACATACAGAAGTTCGTGCGCTGGGGCCTGGGGACCCGAAACTCTCCTATACTCTTATCTAAAGGACATTCTGTACGACCATTAACTTTTAAACCCGTCTCCCCCCCCTTCTCCCTTATTCGCTCTTTTTATTTCACGAAGGCCGTGGCACAAGTCTTATATAGTACCTTGACGCCCTTTCCAATTCTTTCCTTGTACTCACCCTTACCCCCCCCACCCCCACTCCCAAACACATCCCGTACTATATTGTAACTCCACGTAAGTGAGACCCACTTAAGGAGCCGCTAGTCACTCATCTACTGAAGAATTTCCAAACATTTTATGGAGCCTGAATGTTCATTACCTTTTCAGAACAGCCCACCACGTGTCCCTATCATGAGCCAGATCAATCCAGCCCATCCTGATATCTATTTTAATATTGTCACGTATTCGCGGTTTGCGTGACTAAAATAACGGGTTCCATATCGGCTGACTGGACTTATTGTCACTTTTTTAAATTACAGTCAATTACAACAGCTCACAATTAGTGACTATCTAAGACTCGCTCCACTCCTTACTGGACGACGAGTGTCTTCTCTTCCACTGCGAGGAATGCCGAACGAAGAATCCCTTACGAATGAATCCTGTCAAGTGAGTCTGAGTCTTATGTAGCGACCAGCTGTCAGTCTGTAAGTCTCCCTTGGAATAAAGCACCCATCTGGGGCTGAGACCAGATTTTTATTACTGTAAGATTGTTGCGGGTTTGATAGTGTGCGGCGCTCTCTCTGACGAGAGGACGTGTCTGTCGCTTAGAGTTGCTGCTGGGTCTCGCCAGCGCAGACATTTTCGGGTTGGAGTCCCTTGGGACTCGCAACCATATTTTACTGTCTCAGATTCGAGACTTCCCTTTCCGTCGCCTTCTAGGACTCGCAGGGTCACGGTGGAGGTACCCGACCCCGCTTCCACGCGGGAGATCCTGTGAATTCACGAATGAACTATCTTTTATAACTTCGGGAGAACTGAATAGAAGCCACCACCTCGATCAGTTCATGTTTTGGTCTGTTGTCCGTTGTAGCGGAAACCCCTGGTGATCCCAGGAATCTATTCCAAAGGAAATCCTGTTTATTTATTCCTCGTATCCACGGAAAACTTTGTCGAATCTTCGTTGACATGACAACGCCGTTGTCTAGCAAATGTACTTCCGCTTGTTCGTTGCTATTCCGGCTTTCAGGCGGTGTTTACCGAACCGTTGCTTAGCAAATGATTATATTCCTCACAATATTAACCTCCCAGGTATGTATGATTCTTCCCATTGGTGTCTTACCTTGTGTGCATTCATCCTCTCCCGTATGCGTGCTGCATAGGCTGCCCATTTTATTGTTCCCGTCTTGAATATTCTAATTATCAGGGCCCGGATTTTGATGACCTGAAAATATTTAAAAAATGACCTATAAAATGACCGAAAAAATCCAGAAAAATTACCTAAAATATGACCCAAAAATGTAATATGCAGGGTCCGGATTTTGATAACCTGAAAATATTAAAAAAAATGACAGAAAAAATCCAGAAAAATGACCTAAAGGAGAAAAGAAAGAACACTTCGCTTCCGTGTTATTCACATTTCAGAAAACATATGAAGAAAAAATCCCTAAAATGGCCAAAAATGACAAAAAATTACCTATAAAATTTACATTTCTGTAACCAGCAGCTCATATCCGAGATTTATATATTTAAGAGCATCGCATAGGATTCAAGGAAAAAAGATGACATGTCATCAAAATCCGGGCCCTGCTAATTATACTTGGCGAAAAGTACAAGTTATGAAGTTTATCATTAATAATTAACAAGCTTGTTTGATATATGTGCAAGAATGGAGAAAGGTCTTTTTCTTTGGGTTGCTTATTTAATGACGTTCTCAGTAACTCGGGATGTGAGGATGTTTGAGGAATAATAAAGTAGAAAGAAAAGGTTTTGGTTTAAGCTATACACAACAGGACCTGAGGTTCTCACAGCGGTACTTATGAATATTTCTGTCTTCTGGGATATTACGCCATGTAGTCCGTTGAAAGTCAACTGACGTTTCGGAGGAACTTATCGCTTCAATCTGTCAGGTCGAATAATTTGAGCAAGATACCAGCTTGAAAGCAGATGACAAGCAAATCTCGAAATGTCGGGTGGTATAAAGAGGGTGTGGCCCCACAAGAAGTACATTTATAGACAGGAGGAGACCAAGACGAACCAGAGTGGAAATTTTCAGCACTGAATTTTAATCATTTTTTCTTCTTTTCCTTCTACTCCTTTTACTTGCAATACTGTACTCTACGCCGCCTAAAATGCTTAAGAAATGAATATTTTTTCTCTGGAAGAAATTCATTTTCCATGACCGGCATTTCGTGTATTTCTCAAATATGTACACTTTCAGAAGACTTTTTTTGTTTACAAAGGAAAGGAAGCCTTCAGCGCAATACATAATTCATACAGCGATGGGGATCTGCCTGTCGTTTCTTGTCACTTTGCTGAATATTTTGTGATTTGAAGTTCGTTAAGGGATAATGTCTCTGTTCTCTCCCATCCCTGGTCCCTCGGAGTCAGATCTTTGCTTCTGCTACGCAGCAGCTTCTAGAATACTAATAAGACATGTCACAGAGCAGATTCATCCAAGCAGAGAGTATGAAAATATCAAGTCTCTGCCTCAGAGAAAGCGATGGCGTACTGCCCACAGTCAGAACCTTTCCAAACGCTTCTAACCGAAAATTAAACTAACATTTTAAACACGCGGTAGCGTAGTTGGATGAGGCACTGCGCTACATGCCGGAAGGTCACTGGATCGAATCCCGATGAGGTGGATTTTTTCAGTTGACCTAATCCTTCCGGCCGAACTATGGCCATGGGGTCGACTCAGCCTCTAACAGAAATGAGTACCAGGAATCTTCCTGGGGGGTAAAGGGCGGCCGGCGCGTAAGGCTGACAACCTGACCGCCATCTGTGAGCCGATTGTATAGAAAATGTGGGAGCCTCAACATCTCACAACCCTATAGGCCTCCACGGCGTGTTACAGGGATACATTTACTTTGCTTTACATTATTAATTAATTAATTGAGCACCATGCCAAAAAGTCATATGTGGAAGTGTAGACTCTTTTAACCTCGGTGTTACATGGAGTTCAGTGGCCATCTTCACGCTTCGGCCGCTTTACCCTCCCGGTGGAAATCGCCCGCTGTACCCATTGGATAGGAGGTTGGGTAGGACCTAGAGCCGGTCTGGACGCTATGGAGAAAAAAGTATCTTACCCCTGCCAGGAATCGATCCCCGGCTACCCAGGCCGTAGCCCGTAGCTATACCAGCTGAGCTATCCCAACCCATTTGAGTTAATATAGCGTCGTTAAATATGTTATTAAGTGCAGTATCATTTAGTATATTTGTGTTAAACATTTTGATGGCGCTTTTGATAGCTCGTCAGTATGTAATTTTAATTACAATTACACATAAAATAGAATAGAAAATTGAACATTCAATATTAATGTTATCTGTTCAATTCAAGCTAATATAACGGTCACATATTTTGCTTTAGTACCTAATATCAACCATTTTATTGAGAAGCGAGCCAATTTTATGGAAATTTAATTATTTCAGGCACACTAGCGCTTTCTACTGTCCTGAATTGTAATTTTCAACGTGACGTCAAGCCTGGCTCAGCTGTGATAAATGGATTCTCTCACATATCGAGCTTAGAACTGTAACACGAGGAAAAGAACACGCAGATGAAATTTGAAGGGTGGCAAGAATGACGGAATGCGAATAACGAATTCGTGGAACGGTTGCTGCTATTTAGTTCAGAGCCTTTTGTCTTCTCGTCAGCTGTCTAGAAACCCAAAGATTAAAATACTTAGAACTGTCATTCTGCCTACTGTTTTGTATGTGTACGAAGCTGTGCTCTCGCAGTAAGGGTAAAACATGCAGCTGAGGCCTTCTTGAGGAGCCGCCAATTGTGCAGCTACTCAAGAAATTCCAAACAATTTATGGAACCCGAAGGTTCATTACCGTGTTCACAAGAGCCCTCCAGTGGTCCCTATCCTGAGCCAGATTCATCTAGTCCATCCCATCCTGTCTACCTAAGATCCATTTTAATATCGTGCACCCACTTACGCCTTGGTCTTCCTACTGGTCTCTTTCCTTCTGGCTTTCCCACCAATATCCTATATGCATTCCTCTTCTCCCCATTCGTGCTACATGCCCTGCAAATCTCATCCTCATTGGCTTGATCATTCTACTTATACTTGGAGAAGAGTACAAGTTATGAAGCTCCTCATTATGTAGTTTTCTCCAGTCTCCTGTCACTTCATCTCCTTTCGGCCCAAAACGGGCTGAACATAGACTGGCCATACCTGAGAGCGCGGTACTGAGGGTTCGGATGTGCGGAACGAGGCATCAAGAAGCTGCAGGTAACTGCATATCAGTACATTCATAACCTGGCATCCTGACCAACTTTTGTGAAAATTATAATATCAAGGACAACTGCTGGACAGGGAATGTAGCATACATCAGAGCGAAGAGAATTGCATACATAGCACTGGTGAAAAACATTTGAGGGAATGTAACTAATAGAAGACGTAAGCGCAGATGGGAGAATAATATTAAAATGGAGTTTAATGAAATAAAATGTTAGGTTGGGTGGTATATTCATCTGGCCGAGGATAAGAATCACTGACGGGCTCTTGTGAGAACGCTAATGAACTTTATGGTTTCATAAAATATTGGGATTTTAATGAGTAGATGAGCAACTGCTAGCTATCCAAGAAGGACTCATCTTAATGGAGTTTGTTAATTATTTTTCCAGTTAAAACTTTGAAATCAGTAGAGGAATTTGAATTAAGCTTGGAATAATTATACTGAAGAGATGACTCCAACTTTGTTCTTTTTTAATTCACTGTCATCAATAATACCAACATTGCGGCAGGGTGACTTCCGAAGTTGTAGCGACACGGTTAGCCCACAATGCGATTGTGGTTTTGTAATAGACCTGAAGGAAGAAGTAAGCCATTATTTTGCTGAATGAGAAAATAATAATAATAATAATAATAATAATAATAATAATAACTTCAGCGTTGAAGAAAAGCAAGCATCAGAACTCAGACAGGAAGTAGAGCGGGCCGATCGTGATAAACCTGATTCTGTTTCGTTTGCTGGTTCCATTTTCTTACTTTCCTTACGCTTACGCTCTGAAGATGGAGGCAGTTTGTTATTCCGAAACGTCGAACTTCTACCGGACTACACGGCGTCATGTCTTTATAATTACCGCTGTGAGAACCTCGAATCCAACGGAAAACAGCGAGATGTTGTCCTTGTAAATTTTAGGAAAATGCAAATTTGTTCCTGTGTTTAAATAATTAAGTATCAAGTAGACGTATGGTGGAGTGGAGTTACAGCTCCAGCATTCTTGAGTTCGGCATTAAATGGAGGTAAGTGGTCATCTTCACGCACTTCCGCTTTATCCCAGTGGGAACAGCCCCTGTATACCTAAATGATAGGTGGTTGGGAGTGCCCCAGTGACTGTCAGGATGCTATGGCGAAAAGGAAACTCTTAACCTTGCCTGGAATATCCCCCCCCCCGGCCAGCCCGTACTTCGTCGATTTTAGAAATATAATCAATATTATAACGTATTTGAGGTGTGTGACTATAGACGGGATATGAATTTGATGTTGGATTTATTGACCACTTATACACACCACTCGGAACTACAGGCAGTTACTGCACTATCGTTGATCTCTACACTTCACAAATCACCACAGCACCCGCTAAGCCTTTTCCAGCCTGCTGTGTTTTCACTAGCCGTTCCCTGGCAACGACTTCTAACAGTGGAGATTCTTCAGCTTCCCGCGCTCAGGTCATGTTGTCACAGTCGTCCGTGCAGAACTCAACTCAGCTGTCATATGAATTCAACAATTCGTCTATTGTTCTAGGCGTGTCTACATCACCGTTTCTAGAAACGGCCGTTTGTTGATTCGCTTGTTGCATAACAACGGCTGTACTCGTTGTTTGCTTCAAGGTATTTGCCCAGCAACGGCTCTATACGCCACAATATTTATCTCTGCGTTTGCTCGTAATGTAAGGCGATCAAAACGGCCTCCGTAGTCTAGGGGTAACGTTCCCACCTCGTGACTCAAGGTACGCGGGTTCAAACTCGGCGGAGGTCGTTGAATTTTTAAGGGCGGAAAAATTCAGGGAACAAGTCCTCCGGGAGGGACTTTAAGCCGTGGGTCCCGTGTCGTAGCTTTACGGCACGTAAAAGAACCTCATGTCTCAAGGGGACCTCTGAGCCAAATTCAGGACATTTCCCGCCCAACAGTAGTCTCTAACGCCTCTGGTAGATGGGGAAGCATCGAGATACCGCTGAGCCAGTAGAGGCCGAACTCGCTGGCTGAGTCGGGACTGATGGCAAGCACCAGTACCGGTAGGGTATAGAGATTGGTAGAATGTCACAGGGGGACGCACAATGGACCAATATCTGGTGTAAGTGCATGGGGAAACCCACCCTCTCCAATAAGAACAGCAACAACAACAACAACAACAAGGCGATCAACAATTTTGTTTCATTCTCCGTGTTTTGATGGCAATTGTCAGAGACACGAAGTGAAGTTTGTATGAGTCACAAGAAAAATTTCAGAGGAAAGTTTAAAAAATTTATTGGTTCTTATACCAACTTCTGAACAGTGCTGAACAGGCCGGGACCAAAGTTCAGATGTTAACTGTGTATTATAAGGTTTTTTGAAATTTTAATGAGCCTCTCATAAATCATGGAACGTTCTTCGTTTGCTACAAGCGCCCCCTCACCCCTAACTCATTTCTCAGGAGCGCAATGAACCTGAAGTTTGTCTCTCTCTCTCTCTCTCTCTTTTTTTTTTTTTTAGTCTTCCATACTCAACACATTCAAAACTTCTGTAGCCACTGAAACTTTCGCAGCTCCAACTTAACTTCCTAATATCCAGAAAATTGAAAAAGGAAAGGGGGCTAACGAAAGGGTATTGCAATATAATTCACCGCGCACTTCGAAAAAAAAGATTGAAAGAAAAAGAAAAGAAATGTTGTCCCTCTCTTGGACTAATTAACCGCTACACCATGAAGACGCATGGAGGAGTGGATGTATAGATCAATTTATTCTTGACCTCGGCACTAGTTTCAGATGATTGATCAGCTTCAAGCCCCGGCCGCTTTACCCCCTCGAAAAGGAACACAGTACCTTTGTTAAGAGGTTGTGTATGTTCCAGAACCTGTCTGAACAAAATGGAGAACGAAAAATTTTGGTAGTTTACTTGAGCAATATATTTTCTATTCAACAGAATGAAACCAGTTTTTCTTTCACGAACGTTATATTTAGATATTCTTACGTGTTGTAGTCTGGCAAGAATTTACTGATGTTTCGCAGAAACATAATGTCTTCATCTTCACTGCTACTTATTCTTCGGTCCGGAAGATGAAGTAAGTACGTTTTACCGAAACGTCGGTAAGTTTCTACCAGGCTATAAGGCATAATGACTGCCGTGAGAACCTCCAATCCCAAAACCCTTCTGTTATCTTTTTCAAGTTACAGAACTTATCTCGCTTTTTCAAATGCCTCTCATTGGGTCGCATTTAGCGCAGTGAAATGTCATATTCTGCAATCTACTGTCCATACAGTACCTTAGTGTATTTTGAAGTAGCCCTACTGTTTTGTCAGGGCACGCGGTAGCGTAGTTTGTTGAGGCACTATGCTACAAGCCGGAAAGTCGCGGGCTCGATTTCCAACGTGGTCATTGGATTTTTCAATTTACCCAATCCTGCCAGCCGGACTATGGCTCTGGGTTTGACTCAGCCTGTAACAGAAATGTGTACCAGGAATCTTCCTGTGGGTAAAGGGCGGCCGGCGAGTAAGACTGACAATCTTACCGCCATCTCTGAGTCGATTGTCTAGAAAATGTGGGAACCTCGACGTCTCACAACCCTGTGGGCCTCCACAGCCTGTTACAGGGATAGCTTTGCCTTTATCTTTGCCTGTACGAGGGTTAACTTTAGCTGCTGGTCTGTCTGTATAGACCGAAGTGTTTAAAGTTACCATTGCGACGTAAGTTCGTCAGTAAGTGAGTGTATCAGGAATATACCCGTAAAATATTAGCCGTACGTTGTGACGTCATCTCTCTGCTATGTGTAAAACCAATAACTCATCTCCGATCTCCACCCCACCCCCTCCCCTAATCCCATATCTCTTGACACTTTCCAATTAATTTTGGGCATCACAGATTTACGTCTAGAGCAGGTTTTATAGACGCCAAGCTGATCCAGGAACAGTTAATTTAAACTAATTTAAAATCATTCTACTGTGACAGCCTGCTTCATCATTCTCTTGTCGCTCCTGAAGCATTCATTTATGTAACAAATGTAATTGCAATGCACTGTACGGAACCTGCAGCAGTGTGCAGAACTGCACTTTTCGTGACTGTACAGGAACATTTTATAGCTTACTGTAGGCGCAGAGAGGCTGTAAAGCTATTTAGGTTCCTGCTGCCACCGTACAGACTGATAGGGACCTGCAACAGTGTGCAGAACTGCACTTTTCGTGACTGTACAGGAACATTTTATAGCTTACTGTAGGCGCAGAGAGGCTGTAAAGCTATTTAGGTTCCTGCTGCCACCGTACAGACTGATAGGGACCTGCAACAGTGTGCAGAACTGCAGTTTCTGTGACTGTACAAGAACATTTAACAGCTCAATATAGGTGCAGTAGGTGAAGTATTTTTTTCCTTTGTCGGTACAGCCCCAATTTGAGCCTTGGCCTACCTTCATAAAACTCTCCGTTTCACTTCGGTTTACTAGATCTTAGACATTCTGTAGGACTCCTTGGGCGAGTGATCAGCTCGTCGCAAACACAGAAACACAGACAAACACATAAAAGCGCGCACGCACACACACACAAACACCAAACATTCATGCCCTGAGTGGGATTCGAACCCACGATCCCGGCTTCTGAGAGAGCGAAGACAGTTCAGGCCTTAGACCGCTGGGCTACCGTGACCGGCAGGCGAAGTACTACTTTTCTTACTTCCCTTTTTGTTTGCATCTTGCTTTGCTCTCATTTCATGTCTCTTTCTTTCCTCTTGTCCTTTGATTTCTTCCGCTCTTTCCTTCTCTTATTTACACCACCTCTCCCTCTCTCTACAACCCATCTATTCATCCTTTTATTGTTCTTCTCCGTCCCTCTCAATTCTTTATTTATTCTTACAATCCTTTCTTTCTGTCTTTTCCCGTTTCTCTCTTCCTTCTCTCAAGTTAATTTCTTTCCGTTACCCCTTCCTCCGCCCGTGTTTCCTTCCCCCACTTCCTCATTCTTCCATCTAAGTATAGGTTTATTGACAGAGGAGAAATTCTCTGCTTTTGCGAATCTGAATGCAGTCTTCTGACCAGTAGCCAAGTTGCTATATTGACTCAGTTATCTCGTCTACTCCGGTTGCACTCCTGTCCACATCACGAAGACGGTACGAATGGGATTATTTTGTATCCGTGGCCTGTAGTCCGCAAGCGAACTATACCGACCGAGCGACCGCCGCTTGTCGGCGAAGTTAGTTCCAACTTTTGCGGATAGAGGGAGTCGCGTGGTCAGCGCAACGGATCACCACAGCCGTTAATCTCTGGTTTCTAGACCGGACGAATGGAATTATAATAAGCATTATTTGATATTTTTGCCTCTAGATTTTATGATTTCTTGTAAAACAAGGAGTAAAATAATTTCACATTGAAATTTAAAATCTGCATATGACAGGAGAGTGGCAGAAATGTCTACGTATAACTTCGTGACTAGTGCGAAATTACATTTTTTTTTTAAGTTTTCGTTTCCTTATGCGTTTTAATACGCGACAGAATACAACTATCTTGCAAGACGTGGAAACGTTTACAATGTAAATGTTTTTTGAAGTTGTCAATACTGTAACAAATGGATGAGAGACAAGGGCAGGTGACATTTCAACATGGCCCCGCGAGTTCTTTAGATATTAGTGACATGTTTCGTTTAATAATACGGACGGAATCTCATACAGATCTCTCGAAATGTCGGCGTAAAAGAACTTTTTCTCTTCGACTTTACGTGACAGATCATTAATTATTACCGTAAAAAAGAATATAAGACTGTCCCCCGAGGGGTCGCAAGGCTCAGTGGTAGAGGCTAAACGACCGAGAAATTGTGTTTCTATTGCCCGACTGAGGCAGAGAATTTATCTTTTCCACAGCGTCCAAGCGGGCTCTCAAGCCCACTGCTCTCGTGCCCAAAGATACCAAGGGCTCTTTCCCAGGGGGTAAAGAAGCAAAAGCTTTGGGCTGACCACTCACTTCCATCTACAGTCTAAGTTAAAAATACGGTACGTAAAAGAATACCTCCACTCCCCCAATACTCCTCATGGGAAAGTGATTAATTACGCACAGATAAAGTAAAGTTGTCCCTGTGCTTAAGTAATTAAGCATTATGACATGAAGTCTTATGGAGTACTGGATTGTAAATCCAGGTTTTCTTGACCTCGGCACTAGTTGGAGGTGAGTGGTCAGCTTCACGCTCCGGTTGCTTTACCCTCGAGCAAAGAGTCCCCGGTATCCTTTGGATTGGAGGCTGGGTGGGCCCCAGAACCGGCCTGGACGACACGGAGAAAAGAAAATTCTTGCCCCTACCAAGACTCAAACTCCGACCTCTCGGCCATCCAGTCCCTAGCCACTAGCTTAACACTCTTAATTTGTATCTGAAGATACACCCTTCAAATATAAAAGGGTGGATCAGCTATCCTGAGGATATTCGTTGTTTTACTCAGGTCTTCCTTAAAATGCCATGATTGTACCACAATTTAGGATACAAACGCTTCCTTCTAAATCCCCTCGTGTTCATCATTAATTTATAATTATACCACCCGACCTTATTGACGGCGTTGCAAATTATCCCTATGAAACTAGCCGACTCCCAAAATTTGCAACTTCCAACGGAAATAAATTCCCCACGATTTCTGACGAAGCAGAGGTTCCAGACCACTGTTCTGGTTGTCATAGCAACGTACAACGCAAATGAAAGTTGTCTGCTGTTCTCACCAGAGTGCATTGCAGCGGTCAGCTTTATGATGGTGTTTCTATGTAGGAGCGTGATCACTGCCTGGAGGCCAATATGGCCTGATGGATGCAGAGGGGGGGGGGGGCAGGGAGTGTAATATGACAACACACAGCAAACAAGAGACCTGAATCACAGTACCGGACACACCAGGATTGCCAACGTAACAGGTGGAAGTTGTACCCAATCTTCGTAAATTTTTCGAAGAAAATAGAAAGGAAGAAAAAAGATAAGAAACGTGCTTGTTTAGTTTTTATGTGGTTATTATATTGGCTTTTTGCAGTTATACAACTTCGCGTGACCAGTGCCAGTTTAAGCCCTTGGGCCGTAGGAGAATTACGATTTTTTTTTTTGAAACAAGTACAATTTGTGACGAGAATGATTTAAAATAATAAAAATGAAATGAAGAGGGAGCGTTTAAATATTGTGACGTGTATGAGTCACTATAGACGGAGTTTCGATATGTAATTGGATTTATTGACCACTTAAAAATCGTAGCAACAAGTAACTACAGCGCTGTCGATAATTCATGCACTCTAAAATTCACAACGGCACGCAACAAGCCTTCTTGGCTTGCTGTGTTACAAGCCGTTGCTCGGTAGCAGCTTCCAACGGCGGACGTTTCCCTTACTCTGGGTTCCCGAACTATTCCCATGCCTCAGCTACCAGTTTCTAACAGCAACAGCTCACCACGACTGAACCGCAGTTCCCTGACTAACTCACCAATC
This sequence comes from Cryptotermes secundus, assembly GCF_002891405.2. Lineage (NCBI taxonomy): Eukaryota > Metazoa > Arthropoda > Insecta > Blattodea > Kalotermitidae > Cryptotermes > Cryptotermes secundus. The sequence continues at coordinate 2,191,544 of NW_019724601.1, read as the reverse complement.
GACTCTTCACTCCACTGTATTCACTTGCACTCTCTCCACTAATTATCGTGCTTATATATTTCCCTAATATATTCTGGCATATCCACGTGCCGTGAGTTTCCTCAGACGCTTTCAGCTTGTTTAAACACAGATGTAAGTTTATTATTCTACACGACAAGTAGTGTACAATGTTGCTAGGCAACGTAGTGGAGAATCTCTGAATGACCTCAAGAAAACAGCTGCTATCGACTTGCAAACTGTCTCTCTCCTGCTGGGTATAGAGGCCGCATTAAATATTTCATACATGAGAGATGAACGCTATGTGTGTATGCCGTTGTAATGTTAATGTCACTTCTGTGAGGTCTACTCCCAGCGCAAATGAATCAGAGAAGCGAAATATAAACTCCCCTACCCTTCTCCTCCTTCCTTTTTTCAGACTTCGTGTCTCTTTCCGCCTTAGTCAAAAGTTTATGTCAACCAACAGCACTTGGCCCTAGTGGTTAGGTAAAAGGTAAAGCTGTCCCTGCACTTAATTATTTAAGCACTATGCCATGAAGGTGTGTGGGGGAATGGAGGTATATTTCCTTCATTATTTGCCTCAGCATTAGATGGAAGTGAATGGTCAGCTTCACGTTCCGGCTGCTGTACCACAATGAAAATACACATCGGTGCCTTTTGACTGGAGGCTGGGTGGGCCTCAGAGTCGCTCTTGACGCTGTGGAACGGAGAAAAATCCCTTTCCCTTGCCGGAAATAGAACCCTGGGCGTCCAGCCCGTCGCAGTACCGTGAAAGACAATTTAAAATTGACTTTGATAGTCTTTCTTCAGACATTTCGTCTAGATATTCTATTCACTCCTGTCTGTTATGTTTTTTTCTCATGAAAAATATAGGTTACAACTTCTTGGAATAACTTACAGCTGTTTAGGGGATATCCATGAATATGAAGGAACCAGATTTCTCCGAAACGTTGGTAACAATCCACCAGACTATATTGTCACGTGTAGGGTGGTACGCGTGACGAAAATAACGGGTTCTAGTTCGGATGATTGGATTTATTGGCATTTCAGTTAAAGGTTCACTTAATCGCACTTAATACAGCGCTATCGCTGATTTACACGATTTCCAGTCCACCGTTACACACACACACTGGGATTCTCAGTTTCCACTAGCCGTCTCCTAGCAGCGGGTCGCAACACAGAAACTAGCACTTTAAATCAGTAATGCGTAACATTTAAACAGTTGTGCTGCGTTTTATGACTGTAAACAGCGAACATGGTTCAGTAAATCGGAAGATATTCCTACATGTGCTTGTCCATGTTGTGAGAGTGTACTGATGTTTGATGAATTTTGACGCATTTTGGGACTAAAATGTTTCGGGATGATGCGAGAATAAATTGAATCCAATTAAATATGAATGGAGAAAGTTAGAACAAATTAAATGTCATCAGTGAATACTAAATGGAAGTGCATTTCAATTTGTTTGCAATATAAACAAGCAAGTACATAAACAACTGAGAAAATGTTGATACAATTCGAATTTGGGCAAATTCGGCAGGAAGCTGATATTGTTACACCCTGGAAATGTAGTGGCTGCATTCCGCCGGTCCAAGTGGCCGCGCAGTCTGAGGCATGAATTTTCTCCGCTCGCTCAAACGCTGGGATCCTGGTTCGAATCCCACTTGAGACATGTATGTCTGTGTGCGTTTATTCTGTTTGTATTGTTCTGTGTATAGGTAGCGACCTTGCCACGGGCTGATCCCCCGTCTAAAGAGTCCTACCGTGTATAGGATTAAGAAACAGAAAAGCAGCCAAGGGCCACAAGGGCTGTAGAGCTATAGATAGAGATAGGTGGGTTTGTAGGTAGATATCTGGATCATGGATTGCAATCACAGTCTTCAGATCGTTTACCGTGAATGAGTTTCGTGATCCACCTCAGTACCTCCAGGAACCTGTTCCAGATTAATCAGGTTCAGATCCCGGCTGAGTTACCGGCTATTCTGACTTGCATATTTCGTGATTTTACTCAGTGTTCTAAGGGGAACATTGCGATACCTCTGCGAAAATGTGTCGTACGCGTCCTTACAAATCCTTACCTCAGTAGAAATTGAGTTTCTCACACTAATGGTTATGAAGAGTTTTATCTATCTGTATATAATACCGTGTAGTGCGTTAAAAGTCAGTCGACGTTTCGGAGGAACATTTAGTTTCCATCTTCAGGGTTTAAGAGTAAGCCGAAAAAATAAGTAGATTTTGTTTTTGATATACCGCTCATTATGTAAGTTGAAATGATAATATTATTTATGTAAAATATGCGTTTATTCACTAATAAAACATATTCTCACAATATGATTGACGAACATTCTAAGAACACTAAGAGGTAAATACTGAAGTTATATAAAACTGCAGGCTTTGGCTCAAAACTGAAAGTGATACGAGACTGACTCCCTTGAGATTTGTGATCTTCGTACAGTGGTAATTTATGAAGTTGGTTTCCTTTAGTTACCACCTGCTGTGATTCACTGTTATGTAAACTCTCTCAGGGACAATGGCTATATTTCTTAACATATTCACTGCCAAAATCTATTTAAAATACTATAGTTGCTCAGCTGGTGAAGAAACTGCTTGCCACGAAAAAGAAATTAATGACCGTGGTGACATAAATCCACAATTTGAATCTATTTCAAGTCTTCTGAATTCAGTCTACCCCTTTACATACTGC